>NW_015090830.1:24888731-25063731 GCF_001431845.1 Calidris pugnax | reverse complement strand
ATCATTTTCTTCTGGAGGTGTTATTTTGTGGCCATCTCATCCCTTGCCTATTGAACGTCTTGCAACTTTGGGTAAGTCCACTAAAATTGTTGGTTATTCAACTGTTTAAACTCTGTTGAGACTTTTGACATAAAAGCTTAGTAATGTGACACACTGGTTTCTTTTGGAAAGCAGGGACCATGGCAACATTGGATATGTATATGTTAGGAGGCAGGGGGAAAGAAGAGAGGAAAGAAGAAGGGGGGAGGCCCAGACCAGCAAGCTTTGCAACGTACTTATATTTTCAATTATATTTGATTGCAATTAAAATATAAAGAAGTGGGTGCTGGGCTGAACTAGCAATGCTGCTCCTTTAATTCAGCCAGTGCATTTGTACATATTAAAAACATTACACAGCAGGGGCTATAATTTCACATGCTGCCATCTCTAGACCACTACAGCACAACACAAAAGAGGCAGCATGTATGCTGCACCCCGGCATGTCATGTAAAACAAGGGGGTTGCCCGTTCGTATGTGTGTGTGCAGCAAGAGAGATCCAAACACAGCTCCTCTGAAATTTTAGTGCTCTCATAAAAATAAACAAACTTCAGCAATATACAACATGATTCCAATTAGTAGCTCGATCGGAATAACTTGGCATTGTCGATTGGCTTTATACCAGGCAGCCAGCGAGATGTCAGACGGAGGAGTCCATTCTCCTCTCTGTGTGTGATCAACTCCCATTACTGGTAATGGAAGCCACATACACATAAGGGAATAATATACCCCTTCATGAGAAAAGCTCTCCTTGGTGAATTGAAGGTGTATAATGTTGTGGGTGTTTTTCATTCCCTGTCTCTACTATTGTGTTTCTCCTCAGCCCATTCAAATTATTTCATATGGACAAGTGGCACACAGGGTTTGGTCCTGTTTTCATTAAATCAATAGCAGAACTCCGTTTTGCCTCATTGTAAGCCGAGCTGGGTCCAGAAGTATTCTTCTTTTCATTTTTCAGAATCATTCCTTACTTTCAGAAATAGTTATTAGCCTTTTACGCTCTTGTTTGCCTTTAGTGTGCAGAGTTAAATATGTTTTAGCTCTCAGCTTAGATCTTCCTGTGTAAATGAGACCATTAGTGTTGCTCCAAATTTATGGAAATGCTACTCAGGGAAGATGTTAGCACTGCCTATGAACTTCCTCTGTAAATACTTTGGGCATTACTAAATATCTCTAACTTCCATTTTTCTTCTGTCACACTTTTCTGATAAGTTTGCTAGGCAAGGAGGGGATAAGTAGAAGAGAAAAAAACATATAAACCAAGTGACATCACATGTGATAGAATCCTAGAACTGTCTAGGTTGAAAGGGACATTTAGGATCATCTCATCCAACCATCAACCTAACTCAATACAGGTACAATACTCAATACAATGATACCAGTAGAATCCTTCTGGTTGACCAGACAGATATGTTAGAAAAAGAAAGGAGCCAAAGCAAAGGGAATGCTTATATGTTTATATAATGCTTACATAAACAAATGTAGTCATAGGTGTCATCAAAACTGCATTGTTCATTACACATTTTTTAGTTGTCTTCTATGCAATCAAGGGCATCAAGTACAGCTATAAACAATCCTATATTACTTACCAGGTCTATCTAAACCTATGTGATGTAGAAGTTGGCTAAGAGACTGTGAAATAACCTACTGATGTCCCATGAATCTTCTACTATTTCCAAGCTTTGTCTACATTAACAAGGCAATGGGAGATCTGTAGAGCAGTATGGTTGATGTTGAGGGCTTCCTGTATGTTTGGGGCACTTCCTTCAGGGTAGGTCTAACCTGGTACTCCAGCCCATTGGCATCCCACAGTTTCATGTCATCTGAGAGGAATCCAGTTCCCACACTCCACTGCATAATCCAAAATGTGGTCAGAAAGCCACTTTAAAAGCACTCTGCTGATGAGAATTAATACTAACAGACCTACCCTGAGATGATCCAATAGATAATTATACTCCTGATCAAATGTGTTAGATATCAAAGTTTTGATACTTGAACCCAGTAGCAGTTTCTATGATTATAAGTCTTTGCCAAATCAATTTCAGTGCTCTTTAAGTCTTCTCCTTCAGTATGTGCCATTGATGTTTCCGAAGCCTCTTTTTTTCTCCTCTATTTTCCTTTCCTTAGCTTCCAGTTACCCATAGACCTTTACATCAACTGGGGGAGTGCAGGTTCTTCAAGACCCACTGGCACAAAGTGCAACTCCCAGAACAGAAGGGTAAATTAATTTTTGCACAAATGTGACAGGGTAAAACATCTGATGAAAGTCACACTACTGATGTGAAAACGAGCTCAATACGCTTTTCATAATGAGTTTGTCAAAAGCACTAATTTTGCTACTGCAACAGTAGCAGCCAAATCGGGTAAACAAATCAGGCTTCTAGTCTCATGGAATGACAGTATTTAAAATACCTTTTCTTAACACCTCATTCATTAGGATGGAAAAAATTAGCACCTGTTATCCTCTTTTACATCAGTCATATGCACCGAACCTTTTAAAAGTTTTATATCCTAGCACCACGGCTACTTTATCAGACCACACCAGCCTAGTTGCAAATGCAGACCTGAAACTGTGTAATACCTGATGTGATAAATATGGCATTGTCCTATCAGTCCCTTCTGAATCCTGTGAGCAGGCCTGCCCTGGTAACCTCTGACCATAACAGGCCACCTGAAATAAAGTATGTATTTAGTTCAAACTGCACTGGGATTAAGAGGAATTTTCAATTTCGAGTGGAATTCCTACCAAATTCTTCTGTCCCCACTGATCACGTAGCTTTCCAAAAATACAGAAGACCCATAAGTCTGGCTTCAGAAGAGCAAAGTTCCCATTGCACATACAGCAAAAGAACAATCCAGAGTCATGCTGAATGCTGCAAAACAAAGTATGTGTATTTTTGGGATAGAAGGAAGCATCTTCTGAGTTCTGTTTACATGAGTGCAACCAGAATCTGTCAAACAAATAGGTTTTTGGTAAGAAAGCTGATGTATGTTTTTCAGATACTGACAGATACACAGACTGAAGCAGATGCCTAGAAGTTTTTGAATATACTTCATTTTTTTTTTTTTAATTATCCCTGTGGGAGTTTGGCATTTGACTTGAAGTGCACTCAGAAAAATTATTTTAACATTCATTTTTCTGTCCAGAAAACTGAAATGAGTGCACTAAAGCCGTTTTTCAAAGCCTTTCACAAGTAGCACATTCCTGTTCCTGTGGTTTCCCTACGTACGTGTATAAACCACACATATTTCCTGGTTCATATTCTCCAAAGCTTAAAATGTACGTGGGTCATCTTGAGACAACTCTCAGCCAAAGATGAGTCGAGTCAATGAGAATAGCTACTACAAGCACTTTACTTGTTCACCGGACATTAGGCAGATGTGGGGATAAAACTGTCAAGTGCGAAAACACAAAGAGAAATATTGCTATTTTCTATTATTCACATTCTTCCCATGAGCTGTTTGCTCAGTTGCCATGGCATAGGCGGTGAGATTTTATAATTTTTCCCCTGCCTGCCATGTGCTCATGCAACAATGTGAATTTAATCAGTCCAGACAGTTGGTTGTGTTTTGTCCATGTGAGTGGAATAAAACTTTTCTCACCAGCTAAACCCACAAAGTATCTAAAAGCCATAAATAATCAGTAACTCCTATGACTTGCACCTGCTTGCTTTATTTGACCAGGGATACAGAAAGGCTCATATAATGAACAGCGTTCCCAAGCATTAATCACCTCTGATTGCTTATAAAAATCAAAGTAGATCTTATGTTTAAAATATCAGATGAATTATTTTGTTTCTTTCCTGCGCTTAGATTTTAGTCATGTCAATGTTGCAGCCTTACCTCCCTCAGTAAAATTATCCTCGTTTCAAAAATATTTGATGGGGAAAAGGACATGTTCTGGGTAGCAAATAAATTTCTAGTTACCTATTAACAGATGTATTCTTCTAGTACATCTTAACTAGCAAAAGGAGGTGGGAAAGATGCAAAAAAAAAAAAAAAAAGGCTTGGGAGAAACTAGAAAGCGCTGTAAAAGAGATCTCTGCCAAGCTTATGCGGAACCAAGTATGTGCCAGCTTGCACAAAACAATACAACTTTATTCTGTATCGCGTCTTTCATCCAAAGTGTATCCCAAAACCACTTTACAGGAGTTAAACAATACAGTTACAGAGATAAATAATAGCAGAGGGAGAGGAAAATTAACAGATATGTGCAAGTCAGAAAAGATATATTTTCAGCTGAGATTTGGAACGAGAGCTTTATAGGAACATTGGAGTGTTTTAGTTTTAGCATTTTTCTAAACAGAGCTTAGCAATGTCTATAGAGATACAAATCAGAGTGAAAGTGGTAAATGCCAGGAAATTCAAAGGTATGGCTTCATTAAGTCCTGCAGGTTCAAAATTAAATTAAACCAAAATCAAAAGGCAACAGAATGGTTTAAAAATTAAGGCAACCTCTCAATCTTTACACTTCTGGCTTTATGCCATTCATTCAGCTCTATAATATTTGTAGTCGGTTTCTTTAAATGGAAGAAAAAAGGGGGAAAATAAAATAATGGGGCCAAGCACTGAGTATTCTATGAAGTAAATATGGTGCAGCTTCACGGATAACAAAAAGTGTACATCGGAGAGCAAAAATTGACCCAAAGTATCTCTCGTGGAACCTGGCAAGAAAATGATGTTGTCTGTTTGGTAACCAGGGCTCTAATCCTCTCGGGGAGCCCTGGCGGGTACAGAAGTTGCCTATTCAGTTCTCTTGAATTAATCAGAGCCTTGGTTGCCCACCAGTTCTGATGTTATATGCTTAATAACAGCAGGAGAAGGATATTGTGAGGAAGACAGAGTGCACGGACCTCAGGGTCTGTATGGGCACAGCAGTACATGGGTGCTGTTCTCTTGGTGGGGCTGGTTCTTATGTAGCAATTCCCTTTGTGGCTGGATGGAATGTCTTTAAAGGAATGGGAAAAATTAAAATCCAAGAATAAAAAAAATAAAATTAATTACCTCTTGAGTAGACCAAACCAACCTCAACCTGTAAAAAAGCCCCAAAAATATTATAGTCTCTGTTGCTGGCTTGGAAACCTAAGATTAATTTTTCTGCCTAAACTGAAATAAACTTTCTATGACTTATCTAAAAACATAGATGTCTGTAAAGGTAACTAATTTCACAAGCCCTGGAAGAACTCTCAATGCAATCTATGTTTTAAATAATAGGGCTCAATTCAACAGCAGCATAAGTGATGAGTGCAAGTGAGCTGGAGAAGCAGGCGTATGCCTCAAAGTGCATCAACTCCCACTGAAGTCACATGCAATGACCATGCAGATGTTTTTTATAGCACATGTATGAAAAACTGACCTGCAGCTCTGAAGGAAAAGGCATAGCAAGTTCAGAGGGTATCAGCAGAGGGGAAAAAAACCACAAAGCAACCAGCTTTATTTACCGATTGCTGGCTAACTGAATGCCAATTTCAACAGGCATTGCCAAATATGCTATTGTCACACTATCTGGAGGTCTTTGTTTACACGTTAGTACTCACAACTGATCTCTAGACTCGGGAGAACAGGTCATTTGGCACTATTATTTTTGCCACTAGTAAATATTTCACAAAAAAAGAGAGTACTTATTTCTTGAGACAATATACCAGAGCGCTTTACCATCAGGTAGTTGAGGCTGAATATTTGTTCCTATTCTAACCCTCGACTTTCTCTGAGAGCCCTTCCCTCAATCCATATGCTTCTTGTAGGTGCTCGGTGAATGATGACTTTGTGTATAAATCAGTGTGCTGCTTCACATGGAAAACTCTATTTGCTGAGCTCATGACATTTTCTGCACGTAGCAGTGGGAGCCAGCTGCCATTGAGAACTGTATACAAAGGGCACATAAATTTCTGGGTGCCATGGAAAAATTTATGCACAGGCTACATGGTTTTCCATGCAAGTTTCTAAGTGTTTTGCATGGATGCTGAAAACAAGCAAGCGTCTGTAGAAGTCTCCACCTCAGTCATTGCTCGCCCTGAAGCAGCAGCAGGGATGAAGACCTGGGCTTTGTACGGCTCCCCAGATTTACAGGATGGGTTTATAACATGCTTGGGAAAAAAATCTCTCTCTCTGTCTCCTGAGTTTTACATCTTCAACGTCATTTTATATTGTATTCTCTGAAAATTAACATAAACTCACATTAAAATAATCTTATTTTAAGGAAAAAAAAAAAAGCATCACACTGTAGGGAACAAGAAATTTCCACCATGACATTGTATAAACCAATGCAGGGCACAAAATACAGCTGAAGCTCTGTAAACCCCAGTAACTCTGCCTCCTCCGGGAAATCTTTCTGCAGTTTTTCCTTCCGTGACCAGACTTCCCTTTCTTCTTTCATTGCAAACTTGCCTTTTGTGCAACCTTTATTTTTGTACCCTTGCTACTCATTGTAATAAATGGTCTGACTCTCCTTAGGCTTCACTCCTGCTTGTAACTTCTCATGTAGCTCCTTTTTCTTCAGGGGAAACGCCGGAGTTCAGAATCAGCCAGTTAAAAATGGCCTTTTGGGTGAAACACAAGTAGAACCGATGCCTTATTTATGCCACAGAAAAAAAAAAAAGCATCACACTGTAGGGAACAAGAAATTTCCACCATGACATTGTATAAACCAATGCAGGGCACAAAATACAGCTGAAGCTCTGTAAACCCCAGTAACTCTGCCTCCTCCGGGAAATCTTTCTGCAGTTTTTCCTTCCGTGACCAGACTTCCCTTTCTTCTTTCATTGCAAACTTGCCTTTTGTGCAACCTTTATTTTTGTACCCTTGCTACTCATTGTAATAAATGGTCTGACTCTCCTTAGGCTTCACTCCTGCTTGTAACTTCTCATGTAGCTCCTTTTTCTTCAGGGGAAACGCCGGAGTTCAGAATCAGCCAGTTAAAAATGGCCTTTTGGGTGAAACACAAGTAGAACCGATGCCTTATTTATGCCAGGTTCTTATGTACTAGTGTTTTTGCTGTGTGGATCTAGACATCCAGTGTGATTATGGGGAACCAGGGTGCCAAGGCCACAGTAACTGCTGCAGCTCCATCACTGACTCAGTCCCTCTGTCTAGAAAAGGCCTGATTCTGTGCTTTGGGGATTGGTGAAGAGTTCATATTAGGAGCAAGAGCTTTGCCCTTGTAAGCAATGCAGCTGTATCAATATAGAGGGTTAAAAAAAAAAAAAAAGAAATCGTATGATTATAACAAGTACAGTAATAGAAGCACAAAATGCCAACTTAATTTAACTGGGGAGGTTTTACTATGAGCCAGGATAGCCAAGTTACATAGAAGATTCTCCAAGCATGGACTATGAATCTTAATTGTGTCATCACGCAAGAACTTTTCCCTTGAAGTAACCTTAGAATTTAGTTAGAAAAGCTAATAAAGAAGAATTTATTAATTTTTTCTTCTTTCTCTCTATGCATGCATTCGTGCATCTGTGTATATATTTACATAAAGACTATCATATAAAAGTTAGCCTCACAGTATTTGTCAATACAGGATGTGAGTAAAGATAATTCTGTCACTTCAAAGGTTCCTTGGAGTGATCAAGTCAAGATTAGAAAAACCACCATCAGCTTTAACCTTCAGCATGATTTGGTCTTGCTTTTGAAAGTACCTAATATTTTCTGGCCATCCCCCCTATGTTATTTAAACGCCGGTAATCTTGTTCATGGCAATTTCAATAAGCCACAGCAGACATATAATGCTTCCTCTTTTAATAGGTGCAAAGTGAGTTATTGTCACAAAGCATATATATGAAAAAAGGATGTGAAAAGAGAATCCTGCCTAATCTCTGTAATAAGGGCTTGTGAGGGTGCTAACATGGTCACCTGAATTATGCATGTCTATTGTGTTCAAATATCATAAATCGATGCATGAATACCCTCCAAATCATTTTCAGTTCATGAACATTTATATACAGAGCTCTTGAGCACTGCAAAGACAATTAGTCATATTTGTATGCCGGAATTAATTGAGAGTGAGATGCGGGAGGCAGAAAGAGAGAACAAAGAATGCTTTTTGTCAGTTCTTCCAACTGACAGGGATAATTAGATATATGAAATTGAAATTCCTCAGCAGGGGGTTTCTGTTGACAATGAATTTTCTTTTGATTCCATTCTGTTATTCTTTTATGCTGTCATCTGTGGCAATTTGTTATTCAGCTTGAAGCTTAAAAAAGCAAAGCATTCCGCTTTTATGAGTAGATGATGTCAGTTTGTACACTGCTGGGAAATAGATATTAAATGTAATCTTTAAACTAAAAAAAAAAAAAAAGGGAGAGGAAAATAAAATCAGTTAAAGAGACAGTGCTCTGTTTACACAGCCCTCCGAGCAAAACTTCTGTGAGAGACAGAACTTGCTTTGATGGTTTTTAAAGTTGCTCAGGCTGCATTGAAGTTTTGGTTGCAGTGCAAGACTAAGCCGTGCTGCATGACGGAGTAAGGACTCGTTGCTGTGAATCCCTGCTTAATACTATTTTCAAAATGCTGGACTTTCTGCTGGCAGACATCCCTGTGATATATTAACATCGTGCTTTCGTCTGGATACAGACAGTATTTGTTCACACTCCCAAATCCGACTCCTGACCAAAAGGAAGTAAAAAAAAAAAGGGAAATATTCTTCCTCACCGGCACGTTGAAACCTCCTTAATGCTTCTGGTCCTGATTTGGCATCTGAGGCCTGATTTTTGGACAGTGACTTCATCAGGCTTTTAAAAACTAGGTCAGATGCTGAATCTGGCCTTTGGCTAAAAAAAAAAAACAAAAACAAAACACCAAAACACTACCAACAAAAAAGGCATCAGTTTTTTCCCCTTTCAAGCAGCGTCTCATCCACTCACCTTCTTCAGAAAGGTTCATTCAGTGCACCATCAGCATGAGCATCATGAAAGCTTTAAAAAAAGGTTAGCTAAAGTGTCTGCAAAATGTTGGTCTTTACAGTAAGAAATTTGCATGTTTACTTATTTTTTCCTTTCTGTGTGATTTTGACAGCATATACTCATGTAAAAAACATACCACATAGGCACACATCCATGATATAAGCCTATGCATACATATACTCCTAATAAGCAGAAACATGTAGAAATCCTTACTTAGGGTTTTTTTGGCAAGGGTTTCTATAAGCATTGTGTGGTATCTAGAGTATGAAAAACCCATACTGTTCTGCCTTCACCCTCCCCTTTTCACTGGAGCCGATCCATTGAGCTCTCCTGGCTTCCTTTTGCCTCTTTTCCCTCCTCCAAAACCCCATGTTATTTGGCATTTGTTATTTTTCAGACTGCAATTTCTCCTTCAACAGGCATCTTGGTGACTGTGGCTTTATTATATTTTATTCTATTTTTTTTTGTTACTAAAGCAAAAAACCACACACAGTGTTATGATGTAGTATATATTCCAGTGAACCACTGTGAGTCTAACTATACCATACGGCATATCATTAAACATAGCAATATTTAACCCATATGTATTATCGCCTCTGCACCCTCGGAGCATTCTTTGCAGGAGCAGTTTTATCTTGCACTTTATGGAAGAAGGCCCTGTTTAAAAAGCTGTGTGATCTTAGAAGTTAAAATAGCTGAGAATATGGTTTGAGGGACTTCTCACACTGGTGAAGGGCATGAGTGTCCCCTCAGTGTCCTAGAAGTGACCTAGAAGGGGCACCTCGTATGAAAACATTAGGCTCTCTTCAGTCTGTATCTCCCTCTGTTGAGACTCATTAAGGGTGCTGCTTGTGATGGTAGTTTCTGTGACCTGGCCCATGTCTGCTGTGAAACACATTGATGTAAGCCAGATGGAAGCAATTGTCCACCTCGTATAGGACTCCAGGTATCTCAACCTTGTTGTTTAGGTTTGTTCAGTAAGGACTTACCTATTATGCAGTCAACAGATTGATTCGTCCCCCTTGTGTGCCCCCGAGGGTTGACCCATGCCAGCCCAGGATCTTTTGGGATTCAGCAGGACTCTGTGAAGGTGGATTGCTGGAGCCTATGGAGGTTCTCAGGGAAAGTAGGCAAAAAAAGATTATCCGTCTTTCTAGGTGTGAGTCTTAATATGCTCAGTCATGCTGTGGAAAATTCTGTGTCTTGATATTTAGCCTCAAAAGGAGGAAAAAAGTGTCTTTAGACTTTAAGTAATAAGTGAATGACCTTTTTCAAGACTGTGACTCTGAAAAGAGGCACCTAATTGCTGCTTTGAACTTCTATGTCCTTTACTGATCCAAGCTCAGAATTATTATTATTTTTTTTTTTTCTTGAGTAAGAAATGGAAGCATAGCACAAACTCGGGCCTCAAATGACCTTTTAACATTGACAGAAGACTGACACTCACAATGTGCATTTCTTAAAATCAAACATGTTGATTTGGGATGACTGAGATCCAGAGTTGCTAATATTTGTTAGTGTTAAATGACCATCAAAGCATCAAACTTCCACTCTACTCTGAGGAGAAAACCAGCAGCTAAATGTAAACCTTGCTTATTTCATAACTATGAATTTTTCCTTTATATCTTTTTTTAAACAATGTATGCAAGAGCATGGAAATTTTAGAAGATTCTCAAGACATAAAGGAGCTAATATTACTGCAAAAATAGTATATATGGCTTGTTCTGAAAAACATCTACAAGTCACATACTTTGGAAGGCTGGAAGTTTGTAAAACACATCTTGTAGCTTTGGAGAAACTTGTGGATTTCAGAATTTTTCATGGTGTGTAGAGTTATAAACTGTTTTCCAAAAATATTGTATATACTTTGTAGCACAAAAATTTGGCAAGAACACTAAAAAGGTGTAACTTCTTACTGCCTTTTAAATGTTTTCTGTCATCCATTCTGACTGAAGGGTGTCAACTTGATGCAAAAGAATGGCCTAGATTTTAGCTATGAACACGTTTTTGATTAAAGATAGACAGCCATTTCTTTTACCTATATATAATGTAGTTCACAACTTGTGATAACTGTGACCAGTGCTTGGGATCTCTTCATCAGAGAAGACTTGATCTATCAGGGCTGCACTCTTTCATCTGTATTTTGCTTTGTAAAATGAACTAAATGGGCAGAATAGATGTTCATATGATCTTTCTCAAGAGCAAATTAAATTACTATTGCATGGCCGCTCTGCCACAAAAGAAGGGAAGTTATTATTTGAAGCCTTCCTTCTCGCAACCAAATATCATTTTGTAAGTCAATTGGTGAAGTACGCAGCATTATATGATGCTCTGGCTTATCACAAGGAAAGTGTCACACAGGTTTCCCTTTTATTTTCTAAAAGCTACATCTATGACAAAATAAACCCCTGAAGCTTAATCTTACAGTTACTTTATAGGAAAAAAGAAACTATATGATAAGTCAAATGAGTGTCTCCCCTTTTTACTGCTCCCATGGATGTGGTGAGATACCCTGCTTGCAGCTGCAAATACTGAATTACTTTAAGTTCTGGCAAGTGATTGGCTCTACACCTTTGCCATATAAATAATCCCATCTCTTTTAGACCACCGGCTTCATTCCTGAGCTGCTTTCCTCTCTCGTTCCCATTCCCCCTGCAGCACGTGTTCCCCTGGCTGGGGAGAGGAGCAGTCCTTGTCTGGGCACTGGCAGGGGCACAAGAACTGAGGCTCATCCCCTTCAGAGAGTTTCTTGTACTGCATTGGCCCAAAATCCAGTTGAGTGGTTTGGGGTGCAAAATCAAGGGGATCTGAAACTTTTCAGGTTTGCAGCAGGTGCTGAGGCGATTGTTTTGGTAAAGGATTAAGGGATGCTCTTTTCTAACCCGCTGCTTGGCAGCCTGAACCTCCGCACCGCAGTAAGGATGCCTGTGCATCCACCAAGCAAACATCAGTGCTCCTTGTTTGGTGTTGTGATGCTTCTTTGGGGCAGAGGATGTTAACTGCTTCAGCTTTTCTCAGTATGTGTTATGTCCAGCTTCCCTCCAGTGTGAGGTGGTGCTGGCCCCTAAATGATTCACATCTTCCTGGCAGAGAAGCTGAGGAGACTTTGGAGGAATGAACACCGGTCTCCTAGTGATGCTGTAGGATAGCACCAACATGTGTTGACCATCTAGGGAGAACTACAGTGCCACTTAAACCTAGATGACCCGATTGTGAGAGAAAGGTTTAATTTAGCACTATATCAACCCCTTCAGCGTTAACTAAGATTACACTTATTGCAAACTATATCAACCCCTTCAGCGTTAACTAAGAATACACTTATTGCAACTAACTCTGGGATTATTTCAGTTTTTTTGCCTTAAAGTTTGTGTTTCTATTTGTGAGGGCTAAGAGAGGTAACGTTCATCCAAATTCTCTGTTTAGCTCCAGAACTGCAACCATTTTCATTTTAGTCCTTACACTGGTAGATAAAAAAAATACAGGTTAGTCCCCTTTCTCCCCTACATCCTGTCTCTTTCATTAAATTCTAACCACTGGCCCTTTCTCTATAAAATCTACCAGTCCTGGTCAGGGCAATTCCTGCCTCTTTAGCATGACCTGTGAAACACACCAAACTCTTTTTTTTTAATGTGGGGTGAGGGGAGAAGGTGTGGAGGACTTATTTTGCTGCACCTCCACTTCATCCTGATGAGATTTGTGCCAGATGCTATGTTTCATAAAGTAAACACTCGAGCACGTCTTCTAACTTCATAATTACGTGCATATATTCTCCACATAATAAAACTAGAATAAAATCACTCCTCACCCACAACTAGTAAATCAAGCAAATGGTGAATTAAGTTTGTCTGATGAATGTTGCTCTTTATAAAATTAAGCTGTTTACAACGCGCGGTTCATCTTCTTTTACATGTTTAATGATTTTATTGCTTAGTATTTGTTCTATTATTCCATTATTGTTCTATCATTGTGCAAGGAAGAAAGAAGTTAGATTTCTGTGCTGTGGTTGTTAAAATCATTCTTCTTTCCATTTTTTTTGAAACATAGGGCATTTGCTGTTTTCTCCGTGATTACAAGCACAAAATTCATGAATTGTCACTCTTATATGTTCATTGGATTTTTTTTCTCTAACACAGATGTAAATGTAGATGTAAAAGGCACTGCTTTTTGATCTCCAAAGAAAATATCGTGTTATAGAAAATATGGTGTTTCACACAAAACAGGACGTTTTGCTTTGTTTTCCATTTTAAACCTTTTTCAATAGCATCACAAATATTTATAGCTGAAACATTTGCAGTCAAGTACTCTGCTATTTTTCCATTTCAAATTTTTCTCTGTTGAAATGCCTGAATGACACCTTCAGCTTTCCATTTACCAAAGAAATTCAGTCAACTTCAGGCAAAATATTTGCCTCGAAGTAAAAATAGATTTAGCCCCCAAAAGACAATTTCAATTATACTTTTTCCACCACTCCTTGGACTGGAGCTGTGGCCGGGTGGTGGCCTGTGCTGGTACAGGGGGGTATGTGTGCAGCACCATGCACTTACTAGGACTGTCTGGAATGAGCAGATTGAAAGGAGAGATTTTTACCTTGTTAACAAAATTTCAGGTGGGTGAGGAACCAGCACTGTAAATCAGAGGAAAGAAAAGCAATTGACACAGGCCAACAAAAAATGCAGTGACCCTTGCTTGCAGGAGGACTGGGAACCTCCCCTAACTGCTGAGATGAACACATTGGTGGCTCTGAGAACCACAAGAAGGAAAGCGAAGACCTAGATGGATGCTGCATGGGCAGTGAGGTTGTCTGAACTTGGGAGCAGGCAGGATGGCAGCCCAGGTAAGACAGCAACCCCACATCCCAAAAGCTGCTGCACTTGGGTGAACAAGAGGATGGGATGAGAGGATGACAGAACAGTAGATGACACAGGTGTCAGAGGGACCTTTGGGATCTCCTCTTGGAGCTCTATGGGCAGCCCCCTTGCTACCACTCTTCCTTTTGCCCTTGTCTCCTCTGCATGTGAAGTCTGTCTACAGTGGGTTGATGGTGGCTTTGGAGATGAGATAAATGAAAACAAGGTGGTACCAGCTGGCATTTTTTTGCAGTTCAGTTTGGCATCTCTGAGAATGACTCGGCCTTAGACCTCTTTTTTTTCCACTGTAACCAGTGGAATTATATATACAGCATTAAATGCAGTCCTTGGCAAATGATGGGGTGGCACACAAGTTCCTAATCTTTTGAAGTTGTCGGTGGTGCACTGCCATCCACATGTTGTTGTATTTCGCCCCATCAGCAAGGAGAGGCACGAAAAGCTGAGGAGGGGAATCAGAACTGAAATCCACTGGAGAAGTTCCCAAGTTTCATCTGTGACCGAAACCTATTCTGCTTCCTATAAGAGCATAGCTTTTATATATTAGCAAGCAATTATGCTGCTTTTAAAAAAGCTTGGAAAGATTTTTAGAAAAGGAAAATATGCAAGTTATTGTAGCCTACGGCTGGCATTAACTTGCACAATGATAATTTATATTTTATGCGGGTTTTATTTTTATACACCTGCTTTTCTTTGCAATTCATAAAAAAAGCATATTGATATCAAAGGAATTGCTCTGTCACAGAATTTATAATCCTAACTGAGAGGTTCACATCAGTGCCTTATAATCTTTTAATCTTTTCTGATATCAAATGTAAGTTCAGGGAGGAGGGAAATATGTAAGTTGGAAAATAAAAGAATATAGTCTTATTTTCTAATTATCTTTAAGATATTACTTATTTTTTTCTTGACTGTTTTTCTAATCTGATCCATTACCTGTCAGGAATTTACTTTATGCTTTTTTTTTTGTTGTTGATTTTTTTGGTCCCATTTTTATTAAGGTTTATAAAAGGAAGTTTTGGGGTGAGACAGCAGTGGGCCTGCAAGCCCGCACGCAGCCAAGTGACGGCCAAGAGACAGCAGTGTCTGGGGTTTCCCTTGCTTTGGTTCCTTGCTTGTGCTCTTTGAAGTTTTAAGAGCCTATAAGGAGCTCTCACTCTGCTGAACCACTGCTTCCTCCAGCATCCTCGCCGGAGGCCAGGAACTTGCTGCGGTCTCTGTCCCTCCAGGCTGGGAGGCATGTTTGATTTTTCCATGGTGTGATCCCACATTCCACTTGAAGCTCCCATTTTGAGCAAGCTGGGTAAACCAGACCCCTTTGCAGCTCCCCTTGCACCCCTGAAGGGATTCAGCATTGCACGTGAGGGGGGCGCAGGGAGATGGGGGGTTCTCCACCACAAGCCATGGGTCAAGAGTCAAGCATCCTGCATGTGAAGAAGACCCGGGGGTGGCAGGGATGCCTCCAAATTACTTAATTCCAGTAAGGCAACAGCCAGAGCTTCTTGCTCGTTTACACCACGTCTGAGTGCCAGTTTCACACACCCTTTGGTGACAAGCCCCCTTGGGTCCCTGCTCCATCACCCGGCCACCCTCAGGGACCGCTGGCTGGTGGTGAGGTCTGCACCTCAGGGCAGGGTCGGGGGGACAAGTGCGCTCCAGGCCACAGCTCCAGGGGTATCTCGGAGGGCAGGTGATGGCAGATGTTAATTTTCAGATGACCTCCCATGGCTGCCTGGCCCCCTGGCTCCCCAAGCCAGCGGCGTTAGGCTTTCAATTCCCTCATGTGTGACCCAGCAGCCCCGATCATCTTACAGGGAGTGAATGGGAGAGTGAAGGGCAGGCTGTGTGGTCACTGTTTTCAATATCCCTCCCGCTAGCCATTACATCATCCAGCCACTCTCTAAGAGGATTTTCAGCAGGCTTGGCTTCGTTATTAAAATAGTAATTAATTTTTTCCTCTTCACAAAACCCGAGGACCTTCAAATGGAGGCCTCAGGAGCGAGGGCAGCTTCCTTTTGAAAGTGGCCTTTCTAGAAGCCATAATCGGCTCTCCAACTTTACAGTACACATGTTCCCCAGTAAATGTGATTAAAGAGCCACACAAAAAACCCCTTGCAGAAAATTAATTCAGTTTCCAGAATAAAAAGTTTGATAAAGTTGTGCAATGCTCCAATGACAACACATAATAGAAGTGCAGAGTTTTATCCTCTTGAAGGATAAATGAGCGGCCAGAAAGGTCTGGTAGTTCCCAGAGTAAAAACATCTGCTACAGCTAATTCACTTTAGCTTTTGATTGTAAAATTCATTAGCCATATCAGGCAGCTGTAGTTTCAAACATGTTGCTAGGAAGTACAGTTTTACAGGCTGGGATGCCGTTTGTTCTCCCCAGCAGTGGTGAGGTAGCATGAGTGCCTGGTGAAACGCAACCTCCAGCAACCCCAAAATAAGGGCTTGAGTGGTGGGGGAGGGATAGGGGGAGGGAGGGAGGAAAAGAGGGAGGGCTGGAAACATAAGGCTGAATGCAAAGAGATGCCAAACACCACCAGGGCCAGGGTGGCTGGTCCTTTCCTTCCCCAGATCAGCCCCAGCTGAAGGCTCCAGCCTTCCTGGAAGCTTGGGAAGGAACTGGATTAGAAAGTAAACAGTGTGCCCACACATAGTGTGGCAGTGCATTCCGCTGCTCTTTTCTACAGTTCTTTTTTTTACAGATTGTATTAAGCACACAGTCTGAAGCACATTTCATGGAAAATTGTTTCCACGTGTTGTTTAGATAAAGAGATGAACCCCAAGCGCCTTTAAAAATAGACACACAAGATATATATATATGCATATATGTCTGTGTATTTTTGACAGCACAGAATAAACAAGATAAAACTCTGTTTCCTAGGTGTTTTGCTCTTCCCAATTAATCCTGATAAAAGATTATTTTAATTGGATCTCTGAATATGAAAATAAAATTACAATAGCAAATATGTCACTCCAGGCTTCTGACCAGCATCTCAGAATCACAGAATCTTCTAGGTTGGAAGGGACCTTAAAGATCATCTCGTCCAATCGTCAACCTAACTGACAAAAATAGACACCTGCACAACAAACAAAAAGCAACACCATCACTAAACCACACCTCCCAGCACTACATCAACCCGTCTTTTGAACACCTCCAGGGGTGGTGCCTCATCAGCCTTCTCGGTGCTCACTGATCATAGTCCTCCTAACTCACCTGCAGTATTCCTTGTTACTTAGGTTCAATTTAATAAAGCAACTAAATAACAAGTGGGAGTCAGGGACAGAGAAATTGTGCCTATATGTCAATCAAACAGTGATTATTCTATACTGGATGAACTTTTAAATTCCTAGATGGAAGGAAAAAATGATTTTGTGAGATTATTATGCCCCATAAGATTAGTGATGGCCAACAAGTGTTGACTTTTGCAGGCCAGAAAGATTGCCTAAACACCTGTCAAACCACCACTGAGGTTAGTTAGCACTGCAAAAATGTTGTCCCTTAAGAAAGAGTGACAAACTGACACCTATGTACCCATTGCTCCCTTTTCATAGGTCATAGTGAATTATGCAGGACTGGCTCCTTAGAGACAAGAGGGTGCAGGGACAGTCAGCTTGGTCATGATAAACTCATTTTGACTAAAGCTGATTCCAGCAAAACAATTTTTGTGTTGTTAATTGAGTTGATATTTTTCTCCCATTGCATGTAGGGGAACTGTTCTAAATCGGATAAATTCACTAAGTTTTCCTTCTCAAAGTCATCATATTTTCTCATTACATAGGAATGTTCAAAGTATTGTTGATAACAAGGGTCCAGTGAGGACCAATATTCCCAGCTAGTACTGGCGTAAATATGCCAACCTTTGAAATTTTTTCTACCCATTTCAACTTTCACCTGACTCATAACTGATGTGCATTCTGCAGACTGTTCACCATCTTTGCTCCTTTATTTAGAGAGAAGCACCAGAAAGCTGCTTAACTCAACCTGTGTGTACAGCATATGCCTTTCTTGGAGAAGGGAGGGTGATGGGTCTAACACCCTATTAGGGTCTTGATCAAGAGTCACATTGATCAGCCTTTCTGGCTGGATACAAACCTCATTTTCTGGCACACTTTTTCTTGAAAAAATTATTCAGAAAAATGTCTATGTTCTGACCTTTTTGTTTCTTTTATTTATTTCTTTTTCAGCTCTGTAGAGTCCCTTGAACTCTGATTAACTTCAGAACCATACTCATAGCAAACACATTCTGTGGATGATCTCTGCTGGATAATCCATGTCAGGAATGGGTAAGGTAATTTTAACTTTTAAGCAGAAATGCTCAGCTTCATACAGAATCTATGGGGGTGTGTTGCCATTAAAAGCATTGAAACATTGCCACTTCTGCAAACTATTCACACAAATTAAGGATATGTTTTTATAGACATTATCCTCATTTTTCAGTTAGCTTCTATTGCTGTACTTGTATTTTGTGGTAGTGGGGTTTTTTGACTGAGCATTGTATTATATTTGCTTTCATTTCTTCCATTTCCTATCTAGACTACTTACTGTGGGGTTATTTGGTGTACAGGTCCTCACTTCATTGCCCTTCCCGGTGTCCTTCTCTGAGACTCTCCAGTGACTCTGCGGAGTCCTTCAGGTTACTCCTGATGCTGTCCCAAAGATGGTGCCTGTCCACCCAAAGAAACAAGGGGAAGAGCTGAGTGCTTTGGTGTATTCCAATAGATCATGATGAGTGTGGTCAGGGCCAGGACTCCAGGAGTCCCCATAAAGCACACTTCCCCCACAGGTTAATCTCAGAGTGGATTCCCACTGCAAACTACCATCAATCAACAGAGTTCCTCTAAAGTGGAAAAGATTATACTAATAAAAGAAAGAACTTTTCTTTCCCCTGTAAATATTTTCCCCTCTCCAATTTTTCTGCTAGTTGTATTTGGTTCCAAGTACAAAGGTATTCTTTCTGTAACACTGATTTTCAATTGGTTTTAGAACAATTGCAGGCTCACAGCTAAAGATCTTAGCAGTAAAAAGCAAAAGGGAATACTTAGTTTCTTTTGTGGCCATAATGACACAAAAGGTTGGACATCCATTTGTCCCGACTGATTTTGCAATGTACAGAGAATGTGGCAAATGCTTGATGCCACAGATGCAGCCCTTACCATGGACAAGTCTAAAACTTGTCTTTTTCTTTCTGTTTTATTACATCTACGTTTTATTTCTGTAACATTAAGAAAATCTTCAGAGATGTTGAGATGATGGATAACTGCTACCTCAAAACCTGTTTTATTCATATGATTGGTAATGTGTGTTCAAATGAAGTGACAACATCATCTCGCTCATAAACTATGGGATGGACTAAAAGCCAGAGAAGCACATTTATAGCTAATCTACACTGACATTGCTTCACTGCTATCAGTGAAGCCATAGCAATTAATACCTACTGAGTACCTGCCCTCAGGTTTACAAAATGCCTTTTTATCCATTAATTTTGAAGCAAGTAATTAAACATGCAGGATTATTTTACTCACGGTCTTCTGCTAAAATATTAGCTCTAGAGAAGGATACTGGTAGCTTTCACACAAATGCAGGCTTCTCAAAATTTTCTTTCTTCACTCCTTCCATCTTCTGGAGGAACCTTCAACCACAGCTCGTCCTCAAAGGCAAAGAAAGCAGAGCAATACATGTATGTCAATAGATCGGTGTGAACGTACATTTTAATTATACTCTGTGTTCTCAAATCTGTTCCGTGCCCTACCCAAGCCATTTGTGACTCTTTCTTTCCAATCAGGTGGCATGAGCACCCATGAAAGTTGTGTGGCCACATGGGAACCACAGCATGAAAATGAGCAGATGTTGCGAGGCACTTCTTGAGACTTATTATTCATATTACAGCAATTCCCAGAGATCATATTCCGACGGGGCTGGATGTAGTACATCCAGTCACTAAATACTTCCCTAGAGTGCAAGGGAAGAGTAGTAAGTGTCTTTGCAAAATGAAGTCTGCTGTATTCAGCACACCTTGAGTGTATTTATGTATTCTGGGCCACATCTCTACCTTTGGAAGTCTCAGCAAGACAGACACTAACTCTAGTCCTATTTTCTGTGAATCGTTCTTTTAAAAAGTAACACAGGAGAGTGTTCTTGTGATCAGCCTACTAAAGCTGATTTTTTTTTTTCCCCCCAGGCAAGTGGCAGCCCCTTCCCATGTACTGCTGCAGCTTTCCTGGCTGGGGCAGAGGTCTGCACTTCACTTACCCCTACAGAATTATGTGGGCTTTGAATCCTGATCTCATGTCTCTGGAAATCCACTGGACACCAAAGTAAGAAGAGGTTCTAGGAATGGCACCAGAAGAAAAGCAAATAAATGAGCCTGATCCTTTCACAAGGTTGTGAATTTAAAAGACTGACAGAAACACTTTCTCTTAATTTGCCAACTGAGCAAGTTTGGAAAAGGTTCTTTTTGGCACAAAGTTTATCCACTTTACAGAAAATTTTCAAAAAAGCTTTAAATAACCTTCAGCATTTTGACTGGAATTCATTTATTTTGCTCTGGTTTTCCCTCTTTCTCTTTGACAGGAAACAAATACATAGAATGGGATGAGGTTTTATTCTCAAAACTGAGCTCCGGCATAATAAAAGTGGAGCAGTGAGATTGTGCTCATGATAGAAAGAGTTTATTGCCAAATTTATTTAAACTGCTAGGTCCCTTAAAATAATGCATATGCCTGCTCACTACAATTAACTGCATGCTATTATTGAAGACGATTCTTTCTTTTCCCTTGACAATTTGAGAAAATATACACGATGATGCATATGACAAAGATGTCAAATGGAACAATAACCTGCACAGAGCGAAAACAGACTTGCAGTGGGAGAGGATTACAAACTGTATAACCGTTCCAATGCTCATGATATTTTTGTCTCACAATACTCAGGCGCTAAGAATGAGAAGCAGAATAAGATTGTGATATTTATAACTGAAAAGCAGTGGAAATTGTTACTTATAACAGGTACTGGCACTAATTTTGATTATTTATTGGAAATTAGAAGCCCAAGTTTGAATGATTCTTCAGGATACAAATAAAATTTTCAATTTCAGATTTATGTAGGTTTAACAGTAAGAAGGTTGTAGCTGCAAAGATTTTACAAATAAATTGCAGAGAATTAAAAGAATTTAACAAGATTAAAAAAATTTGAATTAGAAATAATCCTATTTGGGCTCTCAAGAGAGTTGGGAGGGGTGATATGACCAATGACCTGCTACAGAATTCCTTGTAACATAAATGCTCCTGCTATTTCTTTGGAAAGTGTATTGCATGATGCCTACGATAAAACCCCTCTTGCTAAGTAAAAACAACCCTACCTTTGAAAATACATACTTTGTCATTACATATACGTGCGTGTGTGTGAAAACAGCGTTACACAAGAGCATAATTGTTACAAGTATATAAAAAATTTTTCCCTTTGGTATCTAACTGAAAATAGCAATTTTCTTTTTTTTTTAAAACTTTTTCCATAGGGTACCACAGCATTATGACCAAAACCCTATAGCTTAATTTTACTTGCTGAGAGCAAACAGAAAATCTTCCCCAGCCTGACTGTTTTTTGTCCCTGGTGACTTTAAAGAGCGCACTTTTTCTTCTTAAATACGATATAAAGTCTGTATTATTTACTGTGGAAGTTTCCACTATTGAAATAATGATTGCTAATATAATTGAGTGAGAACATTCTGTTTCCTAGTAGACAGAGGTCCTGTGCAACCTTGCACATTTAAACAAAATGATTACCAGCAATCACCTACTTGAAATTCCTCCAAGGGTTTTTGTGTAGAGCGTATGAATACACGGGAACAAAGACAAAATACACATTTTGTTCTATTTTAGTAGTTCTACTTAGGTTTGAACTGGGAAGCTGCAGAACTGGGAACGATCATTTTGTTCCATTTTTCTGAGTTTGACTAAATAAGTTAATTGCCCTAAGATGGAGATCTTGGGATTTACTTGCATGAACTGTGGCAACACAGTACGTGAGTTGCACACAGAAGTAACCACAGAATCTGTTGTGAGACACACGGACAAAATGAAACAGCAGTTGGGAATAATTATGCAGGAATATCTAAGCCTTTTAAAAGTCTCTTTTTATCTTGGAGACTAATACATGCCCAGGTGTCTAGAATGAGCCCAATTCAGATACTCCTGGACTTCCAAATTTTTGTCTGGGTGAGGACTGCAGAACTTGCTCCTGTGCATCCTGGTGGTCAGAAATGAAATGAAGAATGATGGCTCTGGCAGAGTACACTGAAAACAGGGATGCAATCATTTGAGAAGATGCCTTTCTGGTGCTTATACTGGAAGAGGGTAAGGACAGTCTAGGAAAGCTTTCAAAAGCACATGTGCCAGCTGGAAGTCAAACCTTGAGGAATAATAGCACTCTCTCTTTAGTTAATATTATTGTATCTGTCCTTTGCTTCCATCCATCAGCAATACGTTTAAGCAAAGATTTAGTTTTGATTAAAGTTGCTGGGATGTGAGCATGTGCTTGAGCCTTAAAGGCGTGTTAAATCAAGTTCAATTCTCCCTTGCCTACAGGGCTACTGAATTCTATCCTTCCTGTATATCCCCTCCCAACAGCTGATAGCACCCCTATTCCCTCTTTAGCCTGAGACAGAAATTTATGGAGGTGAAAGTTTTACCTATGTTGAACATTCTGAAGGATCCTATTGGCATTTGCTTTTTGTTTATTTCTTTCTTTTTTTTTTTTTAATTATTGGTGATACATTTTATCTTCCATGTCTGGGAAAGGTACCCCTAGTTGGAGTATATCCTTTATCCCTGCATGTGCTTATCCCTTTGGTTGTCCCATAAGGAGCTAGCATTCAGCCTGTCACAGGTACAGGAGGCTAATAGTTCAATCACTAGGGAGAAGGGGGGGAAGGAAGATGAAAGGGCAGGAAATGGCTGTCATGGCCCCAAAGGAAATATTTGTAGGAAAAGGAGCACAACAGCAAATAAAGTGCTAATTAATGTCCAATTCCAGCACTGATATACGGACCACAGCAGTAGGCAAAACCCAGCCTTCTGTTCCACTGGCTGCTCAAGAGCTTTTGTGTTGTAGCACTATGCAAGCATGCATCTGCAAGTTTTGAATTTATAAAATTATTCAATCTGCTTCTCAGTATATGTTTGTGTTTAACTGAGTTTTCATTCTTTTTTTTTTCCCCCTGGATTTTTTTATTTTTTTAATTGTTTTGACTGAGACGAGTTTGTGGCGGTGCTGACTTGTTCAGTGCATCCTGCATTTATAGTAGCAAACACTTAACTGGAAACATTCTGGGAGGTGTGGTGGGACAAGGGCATATCCGACAAACTGAGTAACAAAATAAAAAAAAAAGATTTAGATTAGACACTCCCAGGCCTAATGGGGCTTTTGTGGGAAATGCTGGAACTCACTGTCAAATTTGGGGGATCTGAAAAATACAGTGGCACTTACAGGACTAATTTACTGGCTTTGTCCAGCAGAAGGTATTGAGAGAGAACCTTCTATTTGGGAACATAATAGCAACAGCAGCACTGTTTTAATGCAACACAGCAATCAGTACAAGGAACTGACTAAATCTGTTGTTAAAAGAACAAAAATGAAAGTTGAAATTCACAAAGGAATGTCATGATGATCAATTATTTCTGGTGTTTAGTATCTGAGAATCACATCTTAAGGTAAAATGTTATTTGCTGATGACTGAGTGCCAGAAATAATAATCTGACATTAAGCTTTTGTGAATATGACCAAATGAAAGCCTAAAAAGGGATTTTGTAGAGCAGAATGCATTTGTTTCAGTAATGCACAGCTTTTAGAATATAAATGACTGAAATATTACTCATTACCCCATAATAATAAAGGGAACACAGTAGTTATTAAATAGAAAAAATATCTTGCATTGAAATATAGTTAAAGGTATTGCATCAAACAAGAAAGGACAGGAAGCTTCAGCACCAGAGTGGAAACACCGTTTTTGCTTTACAGCGTTGCCTGTGGTAGCTTTGTATGGACACAGAGTGGGACATTATTTACAGTACAGCACATACTGTAACTCTTAAGTCCAAAGAGATTTGAATATCATCTGCAACTCTGACCCATGTGCTCATGAGAGGGGAATAAGGGAGAGGGTTATAGAGCACGATAAGGTCTCCCCTCAGCCTCCTCTTCTTCAGACTCAACACCCCCAGTTCCCTCAGCCTCTCCTCATGAGACTTACTCTCCAGACCCCTCACCAGCTTCATTGCCCATCTCTGGATGCCCATCACCTCAACATCTTTTTTTGTGGTAAAAGGGGAGTCTTTCGTGGTCATAAGTCATGGTTTACTCGTGCATGTGGAGGTGTGTGTGAAACAGCAGCCAAGCAACAATTTTTCTGCTCACATATCTGATGTTTTTAACCCTTTCTTGCTCAGATGTGAAGGACCCCACAACCTCAAATGCCCTCAGGACCACTTGTGTTACATGCTGTAAAGCATTGCCTATCCAAAAATTATGTTATCAGATTCTGGCCTTTGACTAGTGTTTATGAGGTTGCTTTCTGATCCCACAACTTTGGAAAAATGAACATTTTATTTTTTTATTCTCTGACTACTTCACTAAGTCAAAATTCACTTCCTTCAAAAAAGTGAGGCTACATGAATGTAACTAATGAGAGAAATTGTTTTTTTTTGGTTTTTTTTTTTTTTTAAGTTGCTACAAAAAACCAAGTAAAGTTGGGTGCATAACCTTCTCTACTTCTCCCACCACAGAAAAATGGTACTGTCTGTAAGGTCAGGAGTATAATCAAGAATATTTGATCCTTTTCCTTCTCTGAAAAGACTCGTTACTTCCTTTTCTTTTTGTTATTTTAATCTTGCAGATTAAAAAAAAAAGATAAAAAAGATCTGCTGAGCACTCCAGTAAAGTAGATTAGGATTTTTCACCTTTCAAGAACAATTGCAATTCTGGTGAGGGACCTTTTGAAATTGTCTCCATTTGAGTTATTGCTTTGACACTGGGAGGGGCTTTTCAAAGGATGGATACAGGGGTCCAATAAACTTCATTTCCCAATGTCAAATGTATTGATGAAATTGAAGTGAATAGCATGTAAGAGATGAAATTTCTTTCCCAGGCTATGGATGTGCTTCTGACTGTTATGATGGCTCCTCCTTGGGCAGGAATTCCCACAAGCTGGATAAACACACGCAGGCTCAGCTTAGCCAGGCTGACAAATACACTGCTGGTGTGTATGCTCCCATAACACAAGGCACTGGCAAAGTATTTGGACAAACACATCACTAGACAAGATAGCTGTGATGGAGAGGAGAGCGCTTTCTTTTAGGACAGCAAGCCAAGTTTACAGGCTTCAAAGGATTTAAACCAATTATGAAACAAAGATCACTTGTTTCTGGAAGCGGGGTATGCTCAATTGTACATGAAGTGTTTGTTACTTGAACAGACTCAGGAGGAGTAGGACGATACATACATATTTGATGCAACATATCACTGAAACCATTCTTTTTCCAGAGACTGACTGGACTTTGGCAAGTCACATTTCTGTAGTGACTTACAGGCCAAATGGCCTTCAGGACAGGCATAGGAAACAAGAGACTTCCTGTTTTCCCAGGGAGCTTTAAATCATTTCTTTGCATGTGCTGAATTCACTTTTTTTCCCAGGGAGCTTTAAATCATTTCTTTGCTTGTGCTGAATTCACTTTTACTTTGGGTTTTTTTTTTTTTTTTTTTTTAAACACAGGAGCTGAGATCTGTCTATTTTCACAAGAATTTTGACAAGGTTGAGCTTGATTAGTCCCCATCGTAAACACTGAAGTATTTGGCAGAGAAAGATGGCAATGTGACAGCTTAGAATAATTCAGCCAAATAAAATTTTGCACACAGAAACAGTTTTTCTGCCTTAAAAAAATAATTTTGACAAGGTTGAGCTTGATTAGTCCCCATCGTAAACACTGAAGTATTTGGCAGAGAAAGATGGCAATGTGACAGCTTAGAATAATTCAGCCAAATAAAATTTTGCACACAGAAACAGTTTTTCTGCCTAAAAAAAAAAAAAAAATCAACATACAAAATGTCTTCCTATGTAAGAAACTATAAAAACAAAATGTCTTCCTATGTAAGAAACTATAAAAAAAGATTTTTTTCCCCCCACAGGTATGATTGATTTTTTTTGCATCAGCTGCCCTATTATTAAATTATTTCTACTTACTGAATTATTATGATATTTAATCTTCACATTATTATTCATCATAGCACTGAGAGGCTTCAATTAGGTTCAGGGTACCATGTGGCTTAATGGCTCAGCAAGCTTTTAGGCTCCCAGTACCGGACCTTTTTACAACACTGACAATAAAAGGTAATTTGAAGAACAGGGGCTACAAAAGCCTTTTCAAGTACAGAGAGAAAGCAAGAGATATCAAATCTCAAGATTAAGTCTGGGGTTGCTTTATATTTATTTTTAAATTATGTCTGACTCAGCAACCTTGTAACACCAACAAAAATTGTGTGGGATAGATACCTGCCCTAAGATTGGAATAGCATTGCTCTAGCATTTGAAAATGCCAAAAATCCCAGAATGAGACCATATCTTCTCCCCAAAGAGTTTACAAATGGCTGTGGAAACAGAGGTACAGAGAGAGAGAGAGAAGATGCAATGGCAGACAGGAAGAGCTGGGGCTGAATCCACATCCTTTAGTCCCAGGACCTACCCATTTTTGCTCCTGCTATCTCTCCTCACTGCAGAAGAAGAAAACACTACAGGAGCGGTCGTTAGTGTGAGATGTAATCAAACAGGTCATTGTGGGAGGAAGAGATTATGCTGCTTCTTTAGTATGGAAGCACCATGTAAATGATTATGTCTTACATGGCAAAAAGATAGGAGGTAGTGTCATACAATAGAATATTTCTGATGCTTTAAACAAACAAAACCTTTTACATCTACATTTTTCTCCTTTATCACCCTTATAAAGGTGTAAATTACCCATTGATATTCATGCTATTGTCAGAATATAAATTCACCATGGAAAGGAATGTTTTTATACAGCTACGCTTCTTTGAGATGAGGCTTCATCAGCATAATTGAATGGCATTTTTATGTGCTGTATCTGAACTGTACTGTGCCATGTAGTCTTTTGAAGGAACAGAGACTCATTTACTTGCTTTTATTTCCTGGGGGGTAATGTTTTCGAAAAATATATGTGAATCTCAACACATGCATCCTCACTGGAGGTAGAAGCATTTATCCAGGATTTAATGTGGACTTTCTGCTTGATCATGCTCCACCACCCACCTACGACCTGCTCCAGCAGAGTGCCAAAGCCAGGGTTTGATTCCACCAGAGCAGGCTGTCCCCTTGGACCAACACGAAGCTGCAAGGGCTGCGGTGTGGCTCCTGTTGCCTCAGGAGTTAACTTGTGCACTTGTCCTCTTAATACCTCTCTCAGGTGAGGAAGTGTTATCAATAGTGTCACAAAAGGGAAAATAAGGCTCAGGATACACAATCTTAATACCATGGCAATTTAGACATCCTCTCAGTTTGTGGTTGGGACCCCATGGTGTCAGGAAATGTATATAAACAGACTTGTGTAGATCTGTACTGTTTAATGGTTACTGTGCCAACATTTCTTAAGGTACTGTCTAATCCTTCATATGCCTCTGTATACCTGTAAATAGTAGTAAAATTCTCTTCTTTCCCAACAGATACACATCTTCCATAGGACATCAAAAGTTTTTCAGATACTATTAAAATTATTGGAAAGGCTTTTTAAATGTTTGAGAGTAGCTCAGATGTCATAGCTGGTATAAACAGATGAAGCCTCACTGACTTCATACCTACAAGAAAGCTGGTCCAATGATTAAATCAATTTTTCCATTAAGTTTAACAACAAGGACCCATTTCTCCATCCGTTGAATGCTCTATCTCAATAATTGTTCATGAAGGCAACAGTGTGGGGCAGGATAAACGAGATATTGGAGATATTCAAGGTGAGGCTTGATGAGGCCCTGGGCAACCTGGTCTAGTTGGGGGTGTCCCTGCTGACTGTAGGGAGGTCAGACTAGATGGCCTTTGGAGGTCCCTTCTGGCCTGGGTGATTCTGCGATTCTGCGATTCTGCGATTCGAGTTAAATAGCCAAGATGAAATGAACACTCAGTTATTTGATTCTAAGAATACAGAAGAAAACTGGAGTTTGCTCATTTACAGATTAAAATGGAATATACCATGAGCTATCTGCATTTTAAATTTTGTTTCTTTTGATAGTAAACTGATAAATTGGGAAACACTTAAATAAGATGTTTTTCACATTACATAAAACTTTAGAATATTGTGGCATTTACTGCACTTTTTAATTCTGCAGAAGTGGCATTATAAAAGAGCATTATTATGTCTGTAAAGTCAAGCATTACAAAGTTAAAAGTGCTAAAAAAACCCATACTGTTTTATTTTAGCCCCCTTAAATGAAGTAGTCCTTAATTACTGAAACGAACATCACATTGCCATAGGTTCCCCACCTCACTCAGAGCAGTGGGCAGTCCTGAATGATTCAGGCTGGGTGGCAGAAGATGCACTGACAGATAGATCCCTGCCACACTCATTGTAAAAGTTGGAAGGTTTGCATACATTAGATGGTTTGCAGATGAATCTGTCTTTAGGTGTACCTAAGGTTAGAAATTCTTTTACTTATGGTGATGAGGAAGGGAACTGGAAGGAGGAGGTATCGGAGTGCTGCTCTGGAGATTTAGACTTTCCTGCCTCTGTTGCAGAGCGTCTAAGGACTAAGCTACTTCTACGGTGACCAAGAATAAGTTTTTCCTGTATGATGTGAGGTTTAGGATCCTAGGGGTCATCATGTTGTACCTTACCTAGAAATGTAGAGTTACACACCCACAGCTGAAATCAGTGGGACTGCTAGCCTACAAAGAGCCCATGAAGAGCTAAATATATGCTTTTAAAATGCAGCATCATATAAAGCTAAGTCTTATCTTGTTTGAACTAAACACAGACAATTAGTGGCTATTTTTTTATCTCTGTTCTGTTAACGCTTTTCTAATACAATATCCTGGTAATACCCTCAGAGCCAGCTCCATTGCCCATGCGGTTTTGACCTTTGAGTGCAGGCAGATGAGTTGTGCAAGGAGCCCTCCTGGAAAAGCTGGGTCTCCCTGGTGTCCCCCAAACCTGCCATGCTGTTGGCAATGGCCTTGTGAGTGTACAGAAACTGATGAACAACTTGCCAAAGAGAGACAGACCGATCCTTCACCAGATCTTTCTTGCCATGCTTGCTAATCTAGCCATTGTTATATGAAAGACCCACCACAATTTATAACTACTACATTTTACAGTACATCTTAATCACTGCCTAATGAAACTGTGTGGCATGCCAGAGGAAAAGAACAGACAACAGATTTGTAGATGAAGAGGTGGCTACCCAAGAATATAGCTCACCCAAAACAGGAAACCCTCCTGAATAGCAACCAGGAACTCAAAAATGTTCTGGAAAGAACTGTGTCTCTTCATGAGAATAAGTAAAGCTACTAAAGGGAAGTAAAATGAGCAGAACATGGCTTCTTAATAAGACCATAAAATTGATTTAACAGAAAAAAAATTGTGTGGGAAGAGCAAACAGGTCCTCAATTAAACCAAATAAATGTTTACTATTTTCACACTTATTGCACTATTGTGTGTTAGCCAAATGAGACATTTGAACAATATCAATCTTATTGGAGAAATTCCTAAATTAAGTATGAAAGTATTTTATATTGTTAAGACAGATGCAGTTTTTGGATATCAAGGACCCAGAACTGAGAAGAGAGCCAGAAGACCCTGACTTGAACTTCAGTAAATACACTAGAATTTGGAAAGATGAAGAGCATAACACAGGAGATTTGGAGTTTTGAACAGTAAAGAAGACAGGCAGACTGAGGTCAGCAAACCATAGGAGCAAACAAAGAAACTTGCAAAAAGTTTCTAAAGAACTACAAACACAGCCCGGACCTCAGGAGTGCCTTACACACATAGTGAACAACATATCTAAAGGCAAGTGACAAAATCATTCTACAAATATTTTTAGAAAAGAAAACATTGCTAAAAATAAACAAGACATACCTGCATGCTGAAGAAGAGAAATCACACAAACTTTTCAAGGACAGGATGCAATGACTGAAATGATAGCTGGAACAAAAAAAAGAATATAACTTTTGGGGTGCTAGTGGCAGCTGAAGCTCACAGAACCATAGAATAATCTGGACTGGAAGGCACCTTTAAAGGTCACATAGTCCAACCTCCCTGCAATGAGCAGGGACATCTTCAACCAGACCGGGTTGCTCAGAGCCCTGTCCAAACTGACCTTTAACATTTCCAGAGATGAGGCATCTACCACTTCTCAGCCAACCTGCTCCAGTGTTTCACCACCCTCAGTGTAAAAAATTTCTTCTTTACATCTAGTCTAAATCTGCCCTCTTTTAGTTTGAAGCCATTACCCCTTGTTCTATCACAGCAGGCCCTGCTAAAAAGTTTGTTACTGTGTTTCCTGTACGCCCCCTTTAAGTACTGGAAGTCCACTATAAGGTCTCCCTGGAGCTTTCTATTCCCCAGGGTGAACAACCCCAACTCTCTCAGCCCGCCCTCATAGGAGAGGTTCTCCATCCCAGTTGAAGCAAAAGGTTCAAAGAAGTTGTAGCAAATATTTTAAAAACAAACCTTAATACCAGCAAGTAAGACTCCAAACACCAAGGAAACTATTTCCACTCTGGATAAATGCTATGCAGGTGTAAAAGATTTTTTTTCCAAATATAATACTTGTAATTCCAGATGTATTTTATGGATTAAAGCACGTCAGAGAATAAGTCTCAATGTTTATGCTGCAGGAGAGCAGAATAATCAATAAAGATATGAAGTAAAATATAAGTAAAGAAAAAAAAGGAAGTGTATAAGGAGGAAAAATAAAAGTTGTATTTTAGTTTCAGCCAGCAGATACATAGCAAAATATTGCTGATGAAGCAACAGGACAAAAAGTGAGAACAAAGGCTGGAGCGAGATTTTGTTCCTGTAAATATGTTCAAGAAATACTTCAGAGCTATATTCCTAAGGAAAAGATTCAAGTAAAGATTCCCATTCACATGGCCAAACTACAACATCACTGAGACATCCCAGTTGCTCAAGTGTTAATAAATAGCCAGAACTAGAGCCTATACAATGATGATAAAACAAGAGGCACTGTAAGTTATCATTCATATTACAATAAATTAAAGCAGAAAACCTGTGATATAAGACTGCCATGATTTGGGCCAGGTTGGCCAATGACAAGAGGACAGATGCACCCCCACACCTCTTGCTCCAGGGAGAGGAAGGAGAGTGATAAAGAGACTGATAAGTTTAAAAAAAGCTAAGCTACTTAATGAAATACTGATAATCAGGTAAAAAGGAAATAATTAGATAGATAGAATATATACAAAATCATATCAAGCTCTCAGAGAGGTAACCAGCAGGCACTGGGAAAGTTCTAGACTGGACTCAGAGACAAATGGGAGCTGGATTCCAGACCTACCTTCAAGAACACACAAATCAGGATCAAAGACAGGCAAGCTGACATCATAAAATAACACAAACCATCAAAGAAGAGCCAACCTGAGTTCTTTGGTCCCTCAGCTTTTATACTGAGCATGGCAGAAGGATGGAATACTCTATTGGTCAGGTTGGATCATCTGACCTGTCCACTCCTCCCCACAGGTGTAAACACTCCATGGGATAAAGAACCAAGTCAGCTGCCCCTGGTTGCTACAGCAACAATTAGGAGCAAGAGCCTCTCTTACTGAACAGAAAGTTGGCTCTTCTCCACCCCAAACCAGGACAAGGATCACACAGCTGAAAGCCAAAATTTTGGAGACTTCCAAGACAATGCAGGTATTTCATAAGTTACTGTTGGCCTCTCTTTTATAAGTTGTTTTTCCTTATTTTAGTTAATGTAGCTGTTGTTACCCTTAACCCAGAGCTTTCCTTAATCACCACCCAAAACAGTGATGAGATGGTAGTATTTACCATCCTTCATTTGGTTAGCTATTGTACATACATCTTTGGACCTGTATTCAGTAGGATCCTTTGTCTCCCCTGTTCTAGAGAAAAGCCACTGTAGATTCTCATTTCTCTGCTTAGAAACTTCCCTTTAATTTCCTGCTAATGCTTTTTTTCCACAGTCACTTTAGCCTGTATGGTTTTATGCCAACAATGTTTTGTCTCCGTTGCTCTTCCACCTACCTCCAATTTCTTCCTTTGTGTAGTTTATAAATATGTTTTGATTTATTCATTCATGTTAAGCGTCGTAACCACAATAAATTATAAAAGAAATAACCTAGCATCTGAACTTCTGTTCCCAGCACAAAGGTCTTTCTAAGATCCAGGACACAGAACTCCAGTGCTGGAGTTGTGACAGTGAGAGTTGTGACAATTCAATTACAGTGAGATTTTTATGTAACTGTTAATGTTATTTTTTCCCGTTTGCTGTAACTGAAGCAACTAACCATTTTCATATGTAGCTTGTATAGGAATGGAAGGGAATTATGCTCATTCTAGCTAAAAGACCACTCCAGTGTCAAGTCACTGGTCTAGAATGTGATACCCTTTGTAGAACGTTTACTTCATGGGAGTCCCACAATACAAATCAAGCACGTTGTGTGTCAGAAGTGGATCTCTGTAACAGACCTTCTGCTCCAATATAATGAAAGTAATCCTAAACTCTAAGAGTTAAAATGAGATCTCCAAGCAGACCTCTCTTGCTCATGCTATTGTCTGGTATGATGACTTTTTTCAAAAAACAATTGTCTGTAAATTTTGTGTAGTTCTGTAAAGCTCTGTGCGTTGATACCTAGGATGGTGAGTAAGAGGTGCCAGTCACATAAAACCTTTTTTTACCAGGGTTTGCAGGACAGGTTTTTCTTTCATTATGTAACCATAAATACCAGTTAGACTTTGACAGTTCAGAATCTTCATTGTGGCTCTTTCTTATCTACATGTAAATCAGATTCTTAAATATAACATTCCTCCAATTCCCTCTCTAGCCCTCTTTTCTTTAGGGCAGCTTGTTATGATGCTTTTAATGAAAGTGTTATGATATGCTGGTTTCTTCTAAAATCCATCCTCTATTCTGGTCCTTCTCTTTCTGCCACTCCCCAAGATGAGCTCATCTACAAAAGTGTAGATTGCATTTTAAAAGATAAATGGGAAGCTGTGGGTGTCCAGGGCAGCCAACTTCATCTATAGGAATGTGATTAGACTCAGCCAGTGGAAAGTGCAACTACTTAATGCTTCCTAACCTATGAAAGGATAGGGAGCTCCTAGGAGACGTCAATCATGTTTAGAGGAGGTAAAAAAAAAAAAGAAAAAAAAGGTTACAATTCAAAGGGTTAAAACAAAGTTGACTTCTGAATCCTTCTTTCTTCCTTTACCTCGGGTTAATGACAACGAGGACTGTATATGTTATGACTTATGGCATCACTTCAGCTTGTTTTCACAGTCTGCCAGTGGTCAGGAAAGTGTGGAGCAATAATATTGCAGTATTTATTCGAAGACAATAAGCAGCCATTGCTGAGCTAGGGAAGCCAGGCCATGTTTATCTTCATGGATTTAGTCAGCTGGGAGATGAATAAGAGCCAAACTTGAACAAGCAAACATTTGCCTTTTTCTCTACAATGCAGCTATTTCACTTTGCATGGCTGAAGACATAAATCTTTCTTTGGTGGCAAGCAAACAGCTTCAGATGCATGGCACTAGCTAGGCGTCACAGGACATCAACTGAATACTTGTGACCCTGAGTGTTCACAAAAACAACCACAATCCATCTTAAAACAAAAAATGGCAACAATCTTATAACGCTTCAGCAGCAAACAATAAAAAGCTGTAATTCCTTCTGTGAACTGGTCTCTGACTAAATATCAGCTGTAAAAATGACTTCCTATCTATTGTTCTGCTCACAAAAGGAATTATAGGAAATTATTGATTGTAGCAACCAATTGTTGCAGTGCAAATACAGAAATAAGGGTTCCAAGCAGGTATAAAGCAATTTAACTTCTATTGATGCCTTCATGGGGTGACAGGGAATGTTTCAGAAAACCTCCTATACAGGCTAAAGACATAATGATTTCATTGATATTTTCTTGGTGCAGGAATTAAAAATTCTATACCTCCTTGGGCAGACAGGCAGTCTCATGTCATAAAGGATGGGAGTGGGGAATAGTATTCTGGGATCTTGATCTTTTAAGTCATCATGCTGTATGATTCAGAGAGTGGAAAGCTGTTGCCTCTCCATGTGAGGTTCCTTGCTTCTGGAGTCATAGTAAGGTGTTAGGACCATTCCTCTGTTTTAATCCTAATATTTCTTAAAAGTCTTCGTACAAATCCTGAGGAACAACTGAACAGCAATGCCTCTGCTCACTGCATGAATCAACAGTTTGGAGGGAACTGAGGTAGACTTTCACCTCTCACGTGTCATCTCTCACTTGCACCTCTCACAAGTTAGGTCAGTGTGTATGTGGGTACTTTGGCATCACTTTCCCAACAAAAGCTGGGCACCCAGCTCTGTGACTCACATCCCAAATTCTATGGGAAAGAAAACTGTGTGTATGAGTCAGAAATAAAACTAAGACCCCACTAGTGGGTTCCCTGGTGCAGCCAACCATTTGTGGGTGGTGCAGTCAGTCCATTTACACAGGAGTTAAAACACTGGGTCATGCAATGCTGTTTAATTGGAACTGCACATGAGGAGGGACAGGGAAAAAGCAGACCTCTCAATGTTATTACTGCTCCAAAGCTTTGTGGTGAGCTCATTCGTGTCTAGGTAAGCAGGTCCTATGCTCCCCTAGATGTTTTTCACCTCAACAGAAGATGTGAATGGCAGGAGGCAGTTTGTGAATGATGACAGTATGGAGAAGGTCACTGAGTGGTGCCATGAGCTTAAGGGACCCTTAGATGGGGGTGCCATGAACATAAGGGACCCTTACATGGGGGTGCCATCACCAAGCTGCTCTGCAAAGCTCTAAGGGCAAATAGAGATACATACTTGGCTTGAAAGTCTCAAAGCAGCCAGAGGGATCTCTCATTAAAACTGACAATCCGGGCATTGTTCTTCTCACTGAATGGACATTTCAAGTCCTTTGCTATTGACTCCTTACTGTCATTGGGAATGGGTAGGGGGTGGGTGTGTGCAGGGGACTGGGAGGGGGGTGGGAATGAGGATGTGGCTGCGAGCAAGCCTAGGAATAAATGACATTGTCACTGTGTTCCTTGTGGAAGTCAGCTGTATGCCTCCCCAGCTCTCCCAGTTTTAGGAAGAGAAGAGGTGAGGTGAAGTCATAAAACCAGATGCATCAGGAACACACCAAGAATCACATTTAATCTTTTTTTTTTCTTCTTTTTTTTCCTTTCAAAGTGGGAGTCGTTTGGTAACCATGCAGAAGCATTTTAACTAAAACAGGATTGTTTCTGCTACTCGCTCCTTTTTAACTTTCACTTATTTAGAAGACATTCATTGCCAAGGATCTGCCCTAAGCAGCCAGACCCTCTGTTGTTGTAAATAGTCGGTTGCAAAAATGTCCAGGAGGAGAAGGCAGATGGTACGTCCAGGAGTAAAACGTAATATATACTGTGATCTGCCTACTGTGTCTTCCCAAACTGTAGGTGAGATATTGTGTGAGCAGCTGTTAGAGATGTGGGAGGGGAGACAGCATGAAATGAAATGGATTAATAAAAACACAGAGAAAAGTACACAGAAATGTTTTCTAGTAATGAGAGTATAAAAACCACAGCAGCTCCCCTGTACCAAACATAATGCTCCCCCTCATATGCACAGTACATAAAATAGCTCTCCCCAGCCTGTGGGGCTTCCTGCTGCCAAACATCCACGCTAAAGTGCCGTGCTTTCACATCAGGAAAAAACAAGTGGCCCAGAGCCATTACTGGGCTGTTGAATCCAGGCCAGTGTATATGTTAGGCCATACATATACTTCTCCTGCATTTTTGAGGTGTTTGTATTTGGAGTTGTCATTTGCTGGAAAAGAAAGGTGTTCCTAGATACAGAAAGCTCTTTCTCTCATACTGTATTTTAAAGGAACTGAAGGGCAGTCTCATTCTTCTTTCTCCTCTATAAAGAAAAAAGTGACCTTCCTTGCAACTTCTTAACTGCTTAAGTAATGTAGGCAGATTCAGTGTTTTATCTGGAAATGCTACTGGCTCTGAATTGCACAAAGCAGCATTCACCTGAAACAGAAAGAGGTTCTGGATTAAAATCTTATCTATCAACCACGATTGTCTGTTGGGAGTTTGGACCCATGTGAATGACAGAGATGAAACCTATGAGGTCTTGGAAGGGAAAAAAGGAAAAAAAATACCTCCTGACCTCGCTTTCAATATAAAAATACAACTCACTTCTGGAAAAACAGCTCTACCACTCCACGGTGGCATTATGGGATTCCACCTGTGTTGAGTTTCATTGCCAGCCAGATAGTTGGTTTGCACTTTTGTAAGTCCCGTTGTCATTTGTGCAGGTATTCAGTACAGCTGAAGTACAGTACACCCCAGGGGTGCCCTGTCTCTGGACTGACAGAGACAGGTCTACAGGCTGTAACTGCAACAGGTGCCTTGTGTCTTCATGGCAAGAGCTTCGGGAAGGGTGCTCGATGCTGTTCAAGAGGTGCTGGCATGCAACTTGTCTACCTTTGAAATGTTTGTTCTGCAAGGCCAGGAAGACTGAGAAGGTATAATAATACATGCCTGCTCACAGGATTGGTAAATGTGTCTCATAGATGGAGGAAGTGAAGAAAGAAACTTTACATCGATTATTTTTTTGACCTTGAGTTTGCCCTTTGAGGCAGCCTTAAGCAAGCAGATATACCAGGGAAAGACCAAAGTTTCAGGAGTGTGTGAAACCTTCACCTGGCCACTCATAGTCGATGACTTACAGCTCAGATTATGAGTGTGTGTCATTGCCATTATTTCCTAGTGCACTCAGAGTGAAGTCAGGAGAAATAGGACCTAATCACCTATATTCAAATTGAGAACTGCTTAATCACCATTCTCCTATAAATGATGAAGGAATGGGGCATAAGAGCCTAAAGGTTACCCACCATTATACATGTTACTAAGTTCAATGGGCAAAATTAGAGATAAAGTAGAAAAGATTAGATAAGTTATGGTGTATTTATATGTCTAATTTCCATTAATTCCTCACACACACACAAAAAAATAGATCTCAAAATAGCTGCTGCGTATTTCAAATCAGGTTTTAGGTCTTAAAACTTTTAGCTGATGTGATGTACATTTGTTAGCAAATGGCAAGGTCTGTCCATGGGCAGAAGTTAACTCAGAGTTAAGTGAAAAAATAATTTTTAACGTGGAATAGGAACTTCAATGCACAAAGAAACATCCAGCATACTTCAGTCCATATTTCAGTTTTCCCCATAATTTTTCAAACAGAAAAATTGTAGTTCAGATCCCATTTGTGTCTCTTTGAAAAATACATCTTTGACTAATCACGAAGGAGTCTGGTTTGAGCAGGGCCAAACACCCATGATATGAACTATTTTTCTTTAACTAGCTGGGCATCCCATCATCACGGCTATGAGCTCAGCTATGAGAGCGTGGTCTTCATTGGCTGCAGCTTAGGCCTGTGCAATCGAATAAATGCAGTCCTTGACATTAAGAATGCAAAAAAATTTAACTACTCACCCATCGTTCCACCAACCTTTACTATCTTGTTAGAGATGGGCTCTCTTTGTAATTCCTGCTAAAAGACAGCAGTCTAAAAAGGGGGGTGGGATCTGTGTCTTACATCATTTGTCATTAGGGCAAAATTCAGAGCTTGTTTTTGGGAAGAGGTAGGTCAAAGCTTTGTCAGATTGATTTTAGGAAAGAAAAATGCACAGAGGATTAAAGTAATAAGATGTCACAGATATTCAAAATCCCTATTTAGGAAAAAAACTTCATTGCTCCTAACGTGTACCTTTATTTGTGGGATCAAAGAATTCAGATGCTATAAGTGCAATATTTTGGTTGCTCCAGTCTAACCTCTCTCTAGTTGTAGCAACCTTATCAGCTTTAGTGCACAAATTTTATCTGAAAAGGAATTGCAACAGATAGACAAGATGACATTCCCTCCCCACCTCCTTTCTTAAGCAGATGTTCTCGCATTAGAAATTGACGGGCCTGTTTCACATGAGTGGTGAGGTTTGGTTATTGTGATGCCACCTTCTGAGCTTAAACCAGCTCTAAAGCATATACAAGGAAACCAGATTTTATTATACATAGTTCATTATTTTTTAACGTGCCAACTAAACAAGGCCATGGTTACACAAACCAGACATGCAGCCTACGCCACCTCAGCGCGTAGCAGGGAGAAGGCCAGGTAGAGTAGGCAGGATGAGATTTGTGAAGAGCAATATAGATTCATTACACATTGGCATAGATTCACTCACACACCAATTAAGACCCAGTGAAAGGAGGTTCTGATTCAATATATTTATTTATTTCATCACTACTATTGAGTAGTTATAGGGGAGAAAATTAATGAAAATGGTTTTTCAAAAACCACCCTCGCTCTGACCAGGCAGACATTCAATATTTCCCAGGCCACGCAGGCTCTACGGGGACTGGTGCTGGACCAATTAATACATGCTCACTGGCAGTGCTGTGATGGAGATGGCAGCAGCACCTGAAGAGAGCTCAGGTGGAAAGCAGTAACCTTCACCCTTAAAACTATGTGAAGAATGAGAGTGGAGACGAATGAATAGAAGTGGAACTGGGTGAGATTTTGGCAGGCCACTTGCTATAAAGTAAGATAATGGAACAAGTATGAAGGTAGGGCTAGGAAGGAGGAGGAAGGGGGTGAGGATAATGATTGAAAAGCAGCAAGCCTCAGAAGTGTCTTAAAGAGTGGTGGAACAAATGCATGAAGAGGTACTCCCTCCTAAAGCTGGAGGAAGATGCTGGAGAAACCATGTGTGTGAGTGTGATCAAGGGAAGACAACTATTTTGTGGTTGAAACAAAGTCACATGTGGAGAAGGTTAGCATCATTAGATATTCTTACCAGCTAATCAGTTGTCTACCTCTGTCTTTATCGTAGTCCAAAACATTTGTCATGGTATTTTGAATAGATTACAAGAAGCAGTTTTGAATTGTAGGATAAAAGCATGGCAAAATTCTCATTGATATTAATTGTGCTAGAATTTTACTCCTGACTTTTTCCCATCCACGCTCTCAGTTCAACAACTTCCTCGGGTTACCACACACTTGCATGTTAGCCCTGAACACGTTAAAAAAGCAAAACAAGTACAGATAAAGCAGGTTTACAGAAGTTGAATTCTGTAAACGTGTGGGTGTGTCTTAATTTTACTTCCAGGAGTAGTAAAAACAATTAACTACTCCTATTAGTGAAGATAAGTATATGCACGTATAAGTGTTTGTATGACTGGGGTGTAATTATGTAATTGCTATACCTGCTGCAATATTACTGCATACCTTAAGATCAGGTTACGTGTGTTTTCTCTCTCTGAATGATCAAAGCTTGTGCAATTTAACTTCTAACTTGGGTGCAATTCTCGGCAACAGCAGTTATACAAACGCCTTTTATCAATTTCCTCGGCTTTCTGTTTCCCTGTGAAGACTTCTGCTGTGCCATAGGAAACACGTGAGATATTTCAAATGTAGGATTTCTGCCAGCGGGTGATTTATTCCATTGATTACGTTGTCATGTAACGGGAAGAGGCAAACCATTTTAACTGCTCGCATAAACTGCAGTGGTGAGCTGGATTCTTATTTAATACAATAAATTTAGTTGCAGCTTTGTACAAGTTGTCTGATTCACTCCACGCGTTACTGTTACAGTACATTATATTCACTTTGGTCCCATATGGTGTGTTGGTACAACAATGGTGACCACTGTCTTGTGTTTGTCTAAATAATTCAAAGGGAGGGAAGCGCATGCAATTTGCTTCTGAGAGATTTTGTTTATCTATCACAATTTGATGTCAATTAGATACTTTGCATATTTAAAACAAAAGTAAGTGTAATTTTTCAGACTTGCGTTAGCAGAAGTTATGCTTTTTGGTGGTTACTTCTTCTGTTCCCCGGTTACTTAGATTTTGGTGCATTCTAAAGTAAATCTTTTCTAAGCAATATTATTTAGTAGTTAGCAGTGTGCTGATCCACATGCAGTATCATGATACCTTATATTGTTTTATACTGATTTCAAAGAATTTGTGCCAAGGCTTCTCTGTACATCTCAATACAGATTTTCAGAAGGACAGCTCCGGGAGTCTGAAATTAATATTAAAAAAAAAATCAGTGTATTTAATTTTCTTCTTTAAAACTTAATTTAAGATTCTAAGAGACCAAACTAAGTCACCAAGACCTCTGAACAACAGGAGCTAGCATGAACAGGGAAGTGGCAAGCTATCACATTACCAGCCTGTCAGTTCAGCTCTTACGTGAGTGCTTTTACCCTGTTGCTTTTTGCAAATTAAAAAGGTTTAACTGAGCAATAGTCACTCAGTAAGTCATAAAGAAAACCAGTATCTGCTTCATTGTGAAAGCCCCCAGATAGGCCAGGAAAATGTGTGACTCAAAACCTAAAAACTGGAGTAGTCTTGAAAGTTTGGACTCTCTCTATTTTATAACAATATTCTTTTTTTTTTTTTTTTGTTATAAAGCAGAGGATCTGGGGGTTCAGTTTGGTCCAGAGGTAGGGTTTCTGAGTTATCATCAACTACTGCAGCGCTGGGAGACCTGTGAGGTCTGTTCTGTAAGTGACCCACAGATTTTCGTAAACTCTAGGGGTGTTTGCATCCAGAGCTTTAGATCGAAATTTTTTTCCAAGAAAAGGTCCCCTACACAAGTGGGTCAGGAAAGAACAGAGGAGGCACTGTGCTTTTGCTTTTTTCTGTAGACATTCCCTGTCCCACCACTTTTCATTGATATGGAAAAGGGAGAGCCTGCAGCATATACTTAGATTCTCCTAAAGGAAGAAAGGAAAAAAAGTAAGATGGAAAAGAGAAAAAAAACAACCAACCAACAAAACCCCAAAATATTCTCCTTATTCCTGGGCAATATTCCTCTAGTAAATGTTGACCCTACAAAAGGCTGGGGCTCTGAAGTCAGGCATCAGCCAACCTTGAGAATGCTTGGTTTCAAATGTCTTTTTTTTTGTTTTGTTTTGTTTTTTTTTAATCTAAACAAGGCGATTTCCCTCCTCCTCCCCTTTGTCTGAATACTTTACTGCACATTACATTATTTAGAAAAATGTCACTGGAGGAACACTCTGTGTGGTCTCATAAAATATTAACGACTCCTGAAAGAAAACTTGAAATCAAGATGCTCTTTCATGCTGGGGTATGTACTCTCTTTTGTTGGCTTTTTTTTCTTTCTTTTCCCTTCATGGAATCTGAATTGCTTGGCTGTCTTTCCCTTGATATGAGCTGATCCTTACATTTATCATATTCTCCTGGAAGAAGAAGAAGGGGCTTCAGGGAACACATGGTGTGATGCTGATGGTTACCAAGAAGTGACCTGTCTCTCCAGGAACAGCTTCTGCAGATAGTAAACTAAGGTCCTGTGCAGTCAATTATTTTTAGGTTAATGTCGATGAACAAGGAAAGTGAAGGAGGAAAAGGAAATAAAAAGGCAGAACAAGCTGATTTCTCAATCAAACACAGATTTCTGGCAATGACTGATATACTGTTTTAAAACATATCTGAAGAGACAACAACTGGTTGTAATTCTTTTAAGGAATAGGAAAAAAAGAAAAAAAGTACCCACCAAGAAAACCTCCATGTAAATTGAAAAGCAGTCTGCATGGGGGAAAAATAATCTGACCGAAAACTAAAGGAAAGTAAATCTTGCCATATAAAGGCCTATAAATTTAGAGGTGGACAGCAGTCCTGAGTAAAGAATACCGACATTTTAAGTGAAACATTTGCTGGCAAAGTGGCCGTCGAAAGTGGTTATTGAACGTCTTGTGAGAGAGCAAATTGTGGACTAGAGGTCTTTCTTATATTTTGTAGCAAAGCCAACTTCCATTGATACCACCTCGATGTCAGCCCCTTTCTGCAGCCATTTGTAAAAAGGCTTGTGATGTGAGATTGACGACTTAAATACTTCATCAATCAATGCTTTAGCCAATGTGTTGTTCAGTGATTGGTGGAAAATTCAAGTAATCCATCTTACCCCATCACCCTTGTTCTTTATTCTCTTCAGGTATTTTCATTTTTCCCCCCCCTCTTTATTTGTTCACTTTCACTACAATCTGAAAGAGAAGCTGGGCTGGGAGGGAAGGCCTGCTGCTATCTTTGAAAACCTAATCATTGCAGTAAAACTCTTCGGTGGAAAGTGCTACTGAATTAACCTAACTTTTAATGATCCTAGAGGTGGTCCTGGTGCATGTGGACTAGCAAAGCGCAGGGTGAGGCTGCAATTTGTGCCATTCTGTCAAATTAAATATGTCAAACATCCTGAATCATTTATATAATCAACAATAAGGCGCTTATTTCTGCTGAATTAATTTGCTAAGTAGCTTTAAGGAAAGAAATAGGTATGACACAAAGCTAAACAGTGAGTGTAAAGAAACAAAAAGGGTTTAGGTTATTCATTTTGGCATAATGGAAGGACATCCTTTGCTCAGAGAGAGAATATCCTTTGCTTGCGAGTGAATATTTATGTTGATATCTAGTACTCCTAATTTTAATCTCAATAAGGATTTAAAATCTTAACTGCCTACTTGAAATTTTAGTATAGATTATTCAGCTACAGCATAGGCTTTATAGCAATCCAGATGAATGGGCTTCATTCATCTAGATTTTTTCTAACACAAAGGAAAAAATTCTTTTTTTTTTGGAGATACATGTGATAATTTTCTTAACATTGTATTGCTATATATACAAATAAAAAATTACAAATAAATACTGGTCCAGAGGCATCTGTTTTTAAAAGCTTGAGGTGGCAAAGTATTTATGTATCCACTTAGTTTCAGGCATATGTGTAGATTATTTCTGTTTGCTCACTCTAGTGGAAGTCTTTGTTTTTTGAGTTTGTTTTTGCAGGAGATAAAAATTAAGCTATCTTCAGGACAGAGCTCTCATAAAATTTTTGATTTGTAGGGAAAAGAGTTTATAGACGTTTTATAAAATAAGTGTCTTCAAGTATGTGAAAAAGTAACAGACATCTCAAAACCTGCCATTTCAGTGAGAAGTTTTAGCACACATTTTTAGAGGACTTCTCATTGGATGTTAATGCAGATACTGTCCAATCTGAAGGCAGAGAGCCATAAGCTTCTAAAGGTGGTGACTGATATATTCTGAGTTTCATACATAGTTTTTTGTTGAACATTATCTTAATCACATCAGTTTGAATCAGGACTGTAGTCAAAAGGGAGAGAGGAATTGAGCAAGAATCTAAACTACGTTGACTCTTGCAGAGGCCAGGGAATCCACTCGTTCCTCATTATGCCTTTTTTCAAACCAACATCAGAAAGTCTCCAGAGAGTAAAGTGAACTTTATGACACTTTTGTTTCCTTTCTATTAGTTTATTTATTTTCCACTTTGAGGAGTTTGGGTCTCCGAGACATTTGGGTATGTCATTTTGGGAAATTCTTAATCTGCAAAATCCCAGATAGATGCCACAATCTGGGCAAAATACCCTCAATGTTTGTCTAGCACAAAGTAGTCAGAAGATAACTTGGGGCTAGGTTATGACCACGTTTATATCGTGATTTAGCTAGTTTTACACAAGACAGATCTAAGACTACAAAACAATTGCAGGATTGTTCTGCACAGAGAGTACATAAAAAAATTTAGAAAACCAAAAGAGAGAGAGAGAACTAATAAAGAGCTGAGAACTACAAAACCAAAAGAGCTCAAGAACTAAGAGACAAAACTTTTTATCCAGATTCACATTAAACTACGATACAGACTCGTGCCATCCAGTACGACATCACTGCATTATTAAGTACACCCATTTTTTGCAGGTTTATGTGTTGGAACACCAAATTAATAAAAAAAATTCAAAGCAAAATAATCAAGATAAGAATTTCCATGACTTCACTTGACCCATCATCAGGCACTAACAAAAATAGGGCCAGGAGTCAAGTGGTTACTCTTCCTCCATACATTTCACCTTTCATTTCAAAGCTCCAATGCACTGTATTGCTAAGTTGATATTTAAAGGACATTTGATACTCTTTTGCCTGAATAAAAGCAGATTTCTTTGTGTGCGTTTGTGTGTTCATAAATGAGCTGCTTGGTGAATCATTCCTGTCATTAGAAGGTAGATAAACTGCAGGGAGGGAACAAAGTCATCATTTCTACCTTCGTGAAAATGATGGGGGTTTTTTAATTATTAAAATGCAATTATTTCCATTATTGATGAGCGTGATACTCAGGACAGCATCAATACAAACTGTCCAGGACACACACTCACTTGGATCTCAGGCTGGTCTGGCTGCAATAGAGTATTGATGCCAGTGTTTGTTTCACTTCTAATTCACATAATGGATGAGGACTTAAATACAATCCATGGCAAATTAGTACCTAGGAGATTGGGTTTATTTATTTATTTATTTAATGTGTTTATTTTTGTTACATGTGAGCCCTTCCGCGATACCAAAGGAGGACACTTTCTGTATTAAGGCAATTAAAGAGCTCTAGAATTTGAAACATAAAAGCTGATTAATATTTGAGGTACGTTATCTGGGCTCTAAGAAACCTGCCTCCTGTGGAGGTGTCAAGTTGCTTTCCAGCCCCTGTATTTTGCACATTGCTTTAATTTTTCCCTATAATACATAGATAGATATATATTTGCATACATGACTACATTCATATGCACTTCTGAATATAAAAAAAATATATATAAAATTGTTTTAATTTCTCCAAATTGTCTTTCTGCTTGTTTCACACAGTGCTTGCAAACCCCACCGAGAGACTGACAGACACTCTTTGTGTTTTGGTTTGGGAATGGAGGTGTCGCTTCATTCTTTTGGACCGGATCCATGAAGACACGCGGATCTCAAAAGTGCCGAGGTTGAAGAAGCCTGAGCCTTTCTGTGTGGTCACAGGTGGGGGGCAGAAGGTAAGCCAGTGTCCTCTGCTGCCTCTCTCCACTCAGTCAATGCTTTCCCAGACCCTGTCCTGTCCCTGCCTCTCCCTGCTTAAACATTAACAGTGTGAAATGAAGTGCTCATAAACATGATTTATCCCATGGGCCGGTAGTTCATTCTATGGGCATTGCAGTCTTTCGTGGGTATGCAAATGCCTCACATGTCTGGATGTCCTTCTGAAAGTGTCCATACCCCGTCCAAGCAGAGAGCCAGGTCAAAGGTGTGCAGGAAGCCTGTGCCCGACCTGAGAGCTCCTGGGTCTGCCCTGTGATGGGCACCACCATGGGTGGGGTGCCATGGTTTCCATCTTCCATTGCTTCATTTCTGTTGGAATCAAAACCTGGGCTTTTAGGGCAGCAAAAACGACTGATCTGAAGCCACCCTTCCCAACACACTGAAGCCACAGGCCCTCTCATTTTGTGACAAAGCTTAGCCTCCCTGCTTATAATTTTTAACATTGCAACCCCTTCCCCAAGAAATTCGTGACATATAGGGACCTCAGTATAACCACAGTTATCCAAAGACAACTAAAGACACATCTTCCAAAGTCCATTTTTCTCCTATCTATACCCCAAGTATAATATAGGTCTTTCCTTTCATGCTTTCTGCTAGAAGTTGAAAGCATCAGCTGTAGAAAAGCAATGACAAAGGCTGTGTTTGACCGAAACCCTGATGTAGGCAGGTTTTCTTATAGACAGGGGATTTGGTTAAATGCACAAAAGCAACTGTGCAAAACAACCAGTACAATACTGTATATCACGAGTAATTAAAAGCCCTCATTAAAAATGTGGCAACCAAATCATTTTATATTAGACAGAGAAATCCCTATCGACATTTGGAAATAATGAATAAACAGAATGTCAATTCAGTAACATTTGCTATTTAGACTTTGATGCATGCTCTTAGCTCTAAAATCTGCTCCTGGATACACACAGGAAACTCCTATTGAAGTCACTTGGAGTTGTTTATGTGTAGTTGGCAGCGAATTTTGGCCCTCAGACATTTTTTAGTGTTCATTTAAGAGAGCACAGGCTAGCATAACACTCAGTTTAACCCCCTGCTTGAAGACATTGCTCCCGCTGGATCCAAACATCGTGGCTACAGACCATTCTCTTAACACACACCAACTAGTGCCTACACAGCTTAGGGAAAGGTGGCAATGCAATTGCTGAATTCACTTGTCATGTAGGAATTTATTATTGATATAGACAGATAAGCAAGAGATGGTTGAGTTTTTCCTCTCTGTTATTGCAAAATCTGATCTCTAGTATTGAGCAAAACACCATGTAATTGTTAGGGTGGTCTTTAAGGTCCCTTGTCCATGATGGAGGATGTTGTCACAGACATAGCAGAGACACCTTGCTTATGGGAGAGCAGCACAGATGAGGATGAGTCAGGTGCTCAGAAGACTGGAGTAAGAGAAACAGACCTGAGGACTGATGCAAGGAATAGCAGGGCTGCCTGTGAGTGGCAAGACACTCTCCTGAGCTCTTTGAAGCACTAGGTGAGACCTCTCAGGAGCTCCAGGACTTTGGGTGCAGGTGTGCTTCTTGGAAGGCTGTTCCTTTTGGGTGAAACGAGATGTTGCATCTCTCCTGGCAGAGGGTTAGCTAGAAAGCAGTGCCAGTACTTGCAGATCAGAAGGATTCTTCATTATTTATGTAAACGATCAAAGTAACACAGTGTGTAGAAGCAGAGCTGCAGTCCTACATTTACAGGAGAGAAAGGAGGCCAGCCAGCGGTGGGGGGTGTTTGGTTCTGCCTCTCCTCTGTGCTCCTCTCACTCGAAATGGTGCTTTGGTTTATTCACCTTCAGTCAGCAAGCACCTGGGTACATTTAGTACTCCTTGTTTTCCTTCATGCTTCAAGGGTGCTGTGCTTGGCAGGGTGAGAAGCTCAGGAACCAGCTGGGCAGTTTTGTGCACAATCAGCAATCATCACTTCTCCTCATGGGAATCCCAATAGGGATTTTCCCCAAGCAGGAACCTCACAGGCATTTATTTATTTGTTTTTCTGTGCTTGGAAGCCTTAGTTTACCTAAACCTCCCAAGTATGATATTTGATGTAAGCATACGTGCATGGTTCACCATTTGCCTCAACGTGGGAGCAGTGCAAAGTGACACTACAAGAAATGAGAAAAGAAAGTGAGGGCCACTTCATATTTATTTCTATAGCAGCTCCCCGAGTGCTTTTCCTACTTCAGTTACAGTCCCAAATTTTACACATGTAGGGGAACAGCGATTTACTCACCCAATTCAGTGTTGTTGTTGTAGTAGGGGGGGTTAATACCTTGTTTTTTCTAAATGCTTTTAACTTGAGCCTCATATTTAGGCATGAGAAGGAGCTCTGCTACTCCCTGTGTGGGGTCCCAAATATCAAGAGTTTATTTTAAGTCATTCTGTGGTGGAAAATCATATCATTTTCATGGCGGTACTTCCATTGGTGTTAATGGCTATACACTTAAAGTAACCTCCAAAATACGATTTTAATGCTCGTATTTTATGTCTTCATCTTATTTTGAATTCCTGCATTTTAACAAGTAGTAGCCAATCATAGTTTTGCCATTAGATTTAATGGTTAAATTTACAGTTTTAAACTGTTTTTATGACATCCGGCTACATCAAGGTGACAAGTCTACTGGTAAAACAACAATTTAAGTACTGCATTTACAGTCAAAAACATTTTCGTCACTCCTAAATTGACAAATTTCAAGTGCTCCTTATTGTTAAAAACAATTTTTAAAATTACACAGTGAGAACATAACAGTCTCTGTCACTGTGTAATTAAGTCCCTTGAACTGTTAGCTATATATAGAAATACTGTATTATAAAGTGTTAGTTACCGTTTAAAAAATTACCAATTACATTTATAGTGAAAACCATTAAATTGATTTACAGCAAAACAGTTAATTCACTGTGTTTGTGCATAAAACTGCTGGTAATGTGACACAAAATGTAGTTTTCATTTTGAACTCTCCAAACTTAGGAAAATTATAAACAGGAAGATACAATATAGCTAATGAACACCTGAAATGCTTGTATTCAATAAATGACTTTACACTTAGAAAATACTTCTGCTGGAGAGACAGTTTGCTGGTTTCCAGCAAAGTGCAATTCTTTGGTGTAATGAGAAATTTTGAAAAGAATTAAGAAGGGTCTGACTCTTCCTGCAAGGGTCCAGCTCAATTAAGGGCTGGAATATATCTTAATTTCCAACTTAATTTCAGGCATATTCCAGTGCTTTGGTGGTTTTGGTCAGATAAATGTGGAAAGTAGGTGGCATATATCAGTGTTAAATACGTTTGCTATCAGCATATTTTAGTTTTTTAATATATTTTATTTCATAGCTAGTAATGAATATGTACATTTCTCAATTAACATTATTTCTGATGTAGTATAGTTTCAGGTGTCACTACTAAATATACAGATGTTATTTCAATATTCAGTTGAAATGTACAAGAATTATTTTCCTTTTTATCTGTCTTCTTCAATATATTATAATAACCCAGCAGTTATTTACCACAGAAAGAAAACAAAGCAATCTGGCATAAAAATTTTACCTGTGGTAAAATGAAAATAACTATAATCTAACCAAAATAATAGCATAGTGTAGCAAAGTAAATCCATACCTCTTTTCACCGTATTTTTTTTTCTTTTAGACATCTTCATCCCCTAGTATTCCATTAGACAATAAATCATCATCAGCTTTTTGAAAATTTTTCTATTTTCTATTTTCTATTTTCTAATTTTTCTAACTCCTAAACCTTGTTGGTGAAATCAAGGCCTTGGTTACAGTTAAGGGGAAAGTCACCTTTATTTCAGCCACACCTAGAGTGACTTGAAATCTTTATGTCCCTGAAATGCACCATTTTGTAGCTGGTGTTCTATATTTTGATGTTAAATAAAAACATCAATGCATGTATTGGCAGAAAAGATATGTGACTTGGTGGGTGACTGTACATTTGTTTTTAATAGACATGATGCCCATTGTTTACAGTGATGGCTTCTTGCTTCCTTACAAGTAGGAAAAAGAATCTTCCCCTTATCTAAGCAGAATAGCGGGACTCAAAGCAGCTGAAGGCCTGATATTGAGATGATGGAATAATGTGTAAGAAGTAAATATTTGGCTGTCTTTACACAAACACTGAGAAGCGATGAAGAGGTATTACCAGTGTACCTGCTTCCTAGTTTAAAAGAGCGCTTTAAGCATTTTAAGCAATTTTTTAAGCATTTTCTCACTATGAACTCGATCTTGCAGAAGACAATCAAGCAATTTTCTACATAAAGTTTTTCCCACCAGCCCAAATCATTCACCAGAATGAGAGAAAAAACTTGATGATTTACTTGTTTCCCTTTTATTTTCATATCTGACATTGTTTTTCCTACATTACAATAGATGCCAACTAATAATCCTAGATTAAAGGTGGGTCTGTACATGCAGCATCTACTTGTGAATCATTGGTATAGAGAGCATGAATGAGGAGGGGAAAAATGTCATGATTCCATCTTAAACTGGTAATGCACGTAACGAACTGTTGAGCAGAAGGCACAGACATACCAAGGGTTATCAGCTTTTTCTCAAACAGCAAAGGCATAGACTGCCCACCACTCTGGGATGCTGCTGTCCTACAGGCAATTTGAGACAAAAGTGAGCAATTCATTTGGAATCCAGATATTTCTCAACAAAACCTTCGATACTCTGGGACAGAAAGGGTAATTACGAGGAGAGTGATAGGAGCGAACAAGACCAATACTGCAGCTCATCTACCTCGGCCATCTCCAGTTTTCAAAACCTGACTGTTCAAAACCTATGCTTGATTGTTCTAACTAAGGAAAATAGGTTGTGGTAAATGTTGACTTTCTGTTATCAGCTGTTTTCCCTTAAATATGAAATAGGTTATATACACTGTGTTTGGTCTGTCATGGTCATTAACAAAGCTGGTTGAAAGTGTTTGTACTAAGATGGAAAGACAACTGGCACACGCAGTCATAAGAAAAGATAAAACCCCACAGAAAATTCAAATTATTACTTTCAGTCAAAATTTAGAATGTATTTTACTCTGGAACGGTGTTGCATTCAGATTTTTAATGAAAATGAAATGATCCAATTTCACCTACTTTAAAACACTGAGATTGGCAGTAGTGTAACATCAGTGTCAAGAAAGTATGCTGGCCTTGGCCTAAATTGTGCCGATTTTAAAGTGTAAAAATTAATAGTGATGAATGCGACATGGTCCGTTTTCTTCTGTAAATCATCTGCTACAGACATCAGACTGCAACTCTAGAGGAACATATAATTGCCTAAGTACATATAATTTTCTAAGTACAAACTATAATTTCACAAAATATTTCTATATTTTTGTCAAAAGAGGACTGAAACCCTGATATTTTATTTGCTTGGAAATGCATTTTTTACATAGTCTCATGCATAACGTATGACATGAATCACTCAGGTCCCTGGCTTAAATGACGCACGTGGTTTCAACAACATAACTTTAAATCACTGTCTCTAGCTATATGAAGTATGGAAAGGGTTACATTTCAGCAAGCTTTATCATATCAATTAATGAGCCTTTTCATGCTTTCTTAACTCTTATTTTACTATAAAGTTTTAAACTAGAAATCACTGTGACAAGTTAATGACCTCGAGTTTAATGTTTAAACTGGGACGTTACTTAGGTCACAGCATGAATGAAAACAAAAATCTTTTTATAAACTTCCTCCCTTTTGGTGCATGCAGCCTTTCCCATTCTGTGCCTCCGTGGGTGTCAGCTGGTCCTTGGCAGTAGAAGACATGTTCTTGCATTCTCTGACTCCATGGTTGTCACCTATAGTGAGGAGAACTGTTAATAAAGTACAGCAGCGCTGAGCTCTTCACTAGGAACCCAAATTTGTTGATATGCTGCCCTGACGGGCTTGTGATTTCACTCATTAGTTATACAGTAAAAAAAAAAATTGAATCCTTTCAAGCACTAAAAATGCCAGCATGAACAGAAGTACAAGAGCTTCAAAGTGGATCAAAGCTAACTTTTCTGGCTCCTGGTCTCCCTCACAAAATTCCTGATTTGTGTATGTATGAATGAGCACAGAACTGGAAGACAGGAGGTTGAACAAAACAATTTAACTTTTTGGTTTCCGTGAGGGAAAAAAAAAAAGCAAGCCAGCTGAAAAGCTGAGGTCTGTCCCATGCAGACCAACAACGCAGAGTCCCATGAATTCAGAGATTTTTACCTGCACCTGTAATTTTCTTTTGCGTATGTTTTTTTAACTGGTCATTAGGATGAAATGAGGAGCTTTTTCTCCCCCTTAATGTCTGAATTCTGCAGGAATGCTATGGGTTTAAAAGGAGATTGTTCGCCAGTCTGTCTATTTTTTCAAGTTAACGATTCAATTCGGAGCACCAGCGACACAGCATCCTCTTCAGATACGGGTGTGTTTATTAGCTTTGGCTCGTAGTGTTGTGCCTCGGATGCTATCTCCCCACGCTCTCCAAGCTGTAGCTGTTAGCTGCTGACCCTTGGCAGGGAATGCCTGGTAGCCCAAGAGGAGATCCTGGAGCCCTGCAGACGTTCCTCTCAGCTGAATCCGTGTGAATGGAGGATGTAGGGAAAGGGGGTCTGCAGAGCATCACTGCTGAGAAATCACCTCCTCCCACGCCTTCCGAGCCTGAGCACAAATGAGGGGGATGCTCCAGTCACACCGATTTCTACACGTCAATGCCTTTTTCCTTTACCCGTGCTGACTAGCTCCTTTTTGATCTCCGTGCATTTTTACTTGCAATCTAATATGTCACATAATATTAACAGACATAATTAACTGAGGAGTTGATCCTGCTCTCATTCAAGTCAACAGGAATTCGGCTTTGAGTGAAAAGGGGAGGGATAAGATGAGGTGGGGTCAGAGGTCACCCCGTTTAAAGAAATTTATCTAGGTTCACTTTAAAACCCACATAAATCTTTCTCTCTTCGCATTGGGGATGGACAGCTAGAGGAAGTAAAAAGCATGGCAAAAAGATTTGCAGACAGCTTGTCGTTTGGAGGCAGATGTAGAAAGAGCGGAAGCACTCCCATTGTCAGGCTTTTCCCGTTTCCATCACTTTCTGTTTTTCTCTTCCCCAGAGAAGGTGTAGAAGGGAGGAAAAAACAGCCTGTATTCAACACTAAGGTTATTGTGAACTTGCAAAGTTCAGAGATGCCCAACAGACTTCAGTGAGTACCCTTTTGGCATATACACCGCACGTGGTACGGGATGCTCATTCAGCACATGGCCAAAAACCAGGTGGCTGCAGTTCACGTGCCAGATGCCCATCACAAGGGTGTACCTGCATTTCAGAGAGCTTATCACCAAAGGAGGTCCAGCCTATATCTACACTCCACTCCCATCACGTGGATGGAAGGGCAACTGCCTTGCAATGAGGGGAACCTATCTTTCTATGGTATGATGGATGCACGCTTGGTGACATGAAGGTGAGGGGACACCACACATCCCTAAAGATCACTGTGCAGAATGTGCTTCTGGAAATGTTGTCTGGCACAGAACCTAGTCCATCACAGCATCTGCGAGGCTTTTGGAAAAAGTCAGGAGGAGCACATGGAGTGTTGCTTCCAGCAATCTACATCCAGCCTGCAGGCTTGGATGGTGGCCACTCTTGGAGTAGCTTGGTCAGCTATAATGTTAGGAAAAAAACAAAAAAAAGGTAAGAATTGATATCCTGTAATAGAAGGGATGAAGGACTAATGAAAAATTTATGTTTATGCACCCAATCTATAAAGTTTATTATTTATACAATAATGTAATAATTATTTATATAATATAAATAATATAATTATTTGTATAATACTAATATTATAATCTTTTTTTATTATCTCATTCTTCAAAACATTCGTCCAATTTTGCTCTCACATCCACCAGCCTTCCAACAGTAGAAGGCCAAAACACAGTAGCAGCAAAGGTAAAGCCCATGATGTGAATGCAGAGGCACTTTGCCCATTGAGCATTTATGAGTACATATTATTTGGTATTTGGAGAATCCTTTGGCACACTATTCATAGAAAAAACCAGACACTTGAGAGATGAAAGTTAAAAAATATATTAAAAGACCTGATTTTTTGCTCCAGGCTGGTTTCTGAATGCTGTTCAATTTACATCTGTTTAGTGATTTATTTAATAGCTGTGACTAAAATAATAATACGGAATAACTACAGAAGATTAAACTGAATTTTGTCTTGTACATATCTGTGGATAACCTCATTATGAAACAGCAAGGGCACCCCGTTTACTACGACATTAACACTAGGGCAATTAGGATACGACTACTATAACTTTATTGCTTTGGTTTTGGCTTTAGAACACGACTAAAGATGTAGCCTCTTTTCTAAAACACTCTCTTATTTGCACAAAGTGTATTTATGTCGATGGGCATTTGGCAGTGCTGGTGGTCAAGGAACTGTGGAAACTGCTGCTGTCTGTGAAATTCTTCTTCAGAATTTCTTGTCACTTAAAAAAGTTTCAGCCTTGTCACGTGTTTTCAAGGCCACCACAGGACAGCATCAGTAGATACTTCTTAAGTCTGCCAGGGGAAGATGCTGATTACTGTGAAAGGGAAATGTTTCCTTGATGTGGGAGTGATGTGGAGGGGAGAGGGAGCCAAGGGTCATGGTTTAGCACTAAAATGGCTGCCAGGCTTACAATGGCAAGTACCGAGGAACTCCTTGCTGTGATACAGGTATTTCTTCTTCTGACAGGACGTCTACAATATAATTACACTTTCTTGACATTAGTTTTTTATTGGAGCTGGGGGTTTTTCCTCCATCTGATTTAACTAGATTTTTTTTTTCCTAACAGTCTTTCTTTTCAAAAATTGTAAATGACTAAGTAATCTAAACATAGATTCTCTTTCAGCAGGGAGAGAGAGTTGTTCATGTGCTGTTTCTCCATTTTCTGCCACTACATGTTTTCTGTTTTGTTCAGCAAAGGACAGGGTGGTGGAGCCAAGAAAAGACCGAAGTCCAACCCAAACAGAAAAACTAAATGCTTATTCCTGGCTTTTTTTTTTTTTTTTGTCCTTCCTAAAAATACATATTGAAACATACAACCCTTTTGCACCTTGAAAAGAATATAGTATATTTTGTCAATAAGCAGTTATGAAGGAAAATAACCAATTAGCTTTGTTCTTACTCTGGTACGTTCAGCTCTGAGCCAGCAGCAACAAGTTCCAAAATAATAACTGCTGCCACTATGTAGCTGTAGCAAGCAACCAAAACGGTAAAAAACACAACCCTTTTTATTTGTTCTTTGGAATTTGGGCCTTCTGTCTCATGGACATATCCATTGGAGTTGAGATCAGGAAAACCCATCCCACTACATCTTTACTTTGTACTTCTTTGCAAGATCTGTATTATATGTTTTGTATATAACAAGCCATACTTCATCATGTTAAGTACATACATTGTTGCTCTAATTTCTTAAATTTGCTTTCTATTCATTTGTTTCCTTTCTCTGCATCAAATTGTTCAACCGGCTATTACTGGATTTGAACTCATTGTTTTTAAAGCAACATGTATTTCAACCCCTATTTGCTGAACAGCCACTCTGCTTGCTTAGAAAATAAATTGATGAAATATTTTTCTCTGCCAAAACACAACGAGGCTGCTTCTTTTCTAAAAAAACAAACAGGAGTCTAAAAATTAAGGGCAGTGTCTTAGAATATGCCTGTAATGTCAAAAGCATTTGATCTTTCCTACTTGACCATGCAGGGTGTATTGCTGTTGTAGAAATACAAGAAAAAATACTCCCAAATTGGCAGGAGGGTGCTTCTGAGATAACTGAGATTTGGGTGAAAATGCTCCTGTTTCTCCTCAGCTGAGCCCCAACTCCTAACCCATCTACGTGTGGTAAGAGCATACAGCAGAAATTTTGTGGGTAAAGTGGGCCAGAACCATAAATGTAGAGAAGAAAAAGGAAAGACTGTCTCTCTCACCTTTCACAAACAACAGCACTTTTGTCATTTTCCCCATGCCCTAAATAGACTGGATTCAGTAGCTTTGAATTCATGACATTCCTTCTCACACCGCTCTCCAGCTCATAATAAGCTAGTAGCTTAGCAGTCTTTTTTTTTTTATCTTTTTTTTTTCTTTTCCTTTTTTTTTTTTTTTTTTTTTTTTTAATTTTCAGACCCATGTTCCCTTGCTGCTTTCAAGTGAGTTTTCAATGTAATGATTTTTTTTTTTTTTTCTTTTCCTTTTTTTTTTTTTCTTTTTTTTTTTAAATTGGCTAGGAAGGCAGGCAAGCTTTACAACCAAAACAATCAATTTCAAGCTGCCGAACCCAATCAGGCCAGTTTGAGAGTGACCCTTTAAATTGAGTGTGAAATTGGGAGATGGAGCTCCCCTTTCCTACTCCGGAGCTGGTGGAGAAACCATCACTTCCTTTTGTAAGTGGGTGCATTAATACTTGTGCTGTTCCTGCAGACATTATGTGCTAACAAAACTATGTGTGCCTGGTTCTGTAGCAGGTTACAGGGGAAAAACAAAGCGAAGGCCATCTGGCTCCACCAGTTCCTATGTATAATGTCCAGATACTAACGCTTAATGCACTTGTAAACATAAGTTGTCTCTCTCTCAGGGTCTGATTTTAATTTGGGTAATATTCCCGTTAATAATAACATCTAATTACAACATCCATTAAAAGTTAGTAACATTAATTTAACAGGGAGAAAATCTAATAGAGTTCTTAGAGCGGTATTGGCATTTTTCCATTAAATTAATGTTACAAACTTTTAAAAGGATGTCTTAAATAGGCATCGTTAGTGGTGGGAATATTAAACAAATTAAACTCAGGCCTTTAATATGAGGTGGGAGCCTATTTATGAATCCAAGCAAAGGTGTCTGCTATGCCTTTCAACCCATTTTAAATGTTCAACAGGAAGCATAAGGTTGTACAAAAGTTGCAGTACCTAAGTTTCCTTCTAGTAAAGGCTCAAGTGAATGACAATTTTTTTTTACAGTATCTCTCTTGCTGGCCGTGTGGTCCACACATTCCTTGCTTGGCTGCTGCTGGTTTTTTCTGTTCAACACTGACGTTCTGGCCCTATTAATTGTCCTCCTTTTGGTTATTTTGTGGGGTTTTTAATTGTTTAAAGAGGGTGATCATGAAACCAAAGGATTAACAGTTCCTCCCGCTGCTAGGCAGAGGCCTTGATCATTTTGAAACAGACTCATGGGTTTGGCTGAAGAGGAAAAAATTGCATCAGGGATGTATAGGTTTTGAAATACATGTCCTTGTCTAAATGCAGGCCACATCTGCAATAAGGCAGCATATACATTTTAAACATGAACCTGCCTGGACGGGCAAACCAAACTGCTAAGAGATTAATTTTTTAAAGATTATTCTTGGTTTACAGGCTGACTATAGACAGAACGTTTTATAACACAAACATTGGATTACACAGATTATATTCCCCTTGGGGAGAGGACAAAAAGAAGAGCTAGATAGGAGAGAAGTTAGTCAGATGCTTAATGTAATATTGGAGGAGGATCAGCAAGGGACTGTAGTTTGTGCCCCATGAACAATACAAACTTCTAGCAAGGCCTATTTTAAAACACTTCAATGCAAATAAAATTTAATAAAGCAGCAGTGAGAGCAAAATGAGCAGAGCAGTGTAGTGCTGTCAGACTTGGCAAGTTTTAATAGTGCATAATCTCAAATTTTTAGCCAGCACTTTGCTGCTCCAAGGTTTTCAGAAACACACCATACTCAGAGCACCTGGAATAGATAGTGGGATAGGACCTAGACACGAGCAACCAGTGTTTGACATCTCTGGGCTTGTGCAGTTCTTCTGATTATATACTGTTAGAAACTTATTAAATCCCTATTTAAAGTGGCCTGATCTAGTGTAAATACTGAAATAGGCAGGCATTCAAGCTTACAAATGCTCACAACTCGTTGTATCGTTCATTAAGCAAAAGGCTAATTTTTTTTTGTGAATTGTTTTTACACTTACCCTGATACATGGGCACCCTTCTCTTGTTTGCACCTTTGCCTGCAACACTAGATTTCAGCTCGTGATGCCCAGCTGTAGGGCAAACCACATGCACTCGTTTCTGTCTCCCATTTGGACACCAGAAACATCTTCCCGCAGTGCAACGTGCAATTAATGAAGTAGAGAAAGAACTGTAGATTAACAAAATATTTTATAATCCTGCTGAGTGCTCCCAAGATGAAAACTTACCCTACAAGCCCTCCCTAACCTGGTGTGGGTAGGATGGTATGATCCTTTCCCAGCGCTGGGCTGTGCAGATCCCAGAGCCAAGATGTGAACATCCTTGTACCAGACTCATCAGTCTTCAGGGCTCATTAGCACTACCTAATGGTATATCTGCATTTTTGGCCTTTCCCAGTCAGCCCCAGGGTGATCTCCCGCCTACACACAGGGCTGGCACACACAGCTTTCCTTGGGGCTCTCAAGTACTGCCTGCCTGGACACTCAGCCCTTAAGAAGCAGAAAGAGCTTTGCATCCCCATCCTGAATGTATTTTGCTGGTGAAGCCCAGCCAACAAACACAAAAAAATAAAACAACCCAAGAAAACAACAGCTACCTAACCCTGTTGGCTTCAGCGTTTATTAATAATAAATATTTGGAGATGGGAGTGTTGTCTGGAATTTGAATAGCTATTTGCGTGAGCCTAGTTGTTTACATCTCAGACAGCAACAACGTTTTACTAGTCCTAATTAAAAATAAAAGTAATAAAAAAGGATTAGGGATAAAGAATTCAGAGGAAAATCAGAATGTTATTTTAGCAACATCAAAATATTTACTTTAATGTCAAAATATTAAGAGGAAAAAAAAAGGAAAAATTAAATGCGGGAAAAATCATGTTTTGGTTCTGGTTGGTAAACAGAATGACAAATGGTAACAAACACTGAGCTTGCAAATAGTGTTTTGGGGTTGTTTTTTTAAGTCCTTTGGTATCTATTTAGTTACACTTTTGAGCTGAGATGAGAAAAGAGGTTTTACATTACCCGAATGCTGAAATACTCCAGTGTCCAAGTAGTTTAGTGATACTGTTTGAAAGAGGAAAAAAGCCTCGTATGCCATTAAGCAGATTGGTTTTCTTCTTTTGTTCCACAATAAGCTGCTGTTAGTTGGGAAAATATACAGCCATTTGTATCATCCTACAGCCAGAAGTATAAGCAGCAATAATGCAGTGTAAATTTATAAGCAATACAGGGTTACAAGCAGACTGTAGCGACGTATGCTACCTAAAGCAATTAGGTTATTATTGTAGAAGTATTAGAAAAAAATTATTTACAATGTTAAGGCTTTTTTTTTAAACAAGAACATTTTGTTTCTAGGCTTTCTACCGATATTCCCCCGTATATTTTACTTAGAATATATCAGTGAAACTAAATCATCATATGATTTTTATGCTAGTAATTTTAAATATTTAAGATTAAAAAAGAAAAATCTGTAGAGCCATTGTAAAGGCTGCTGTTGGCTTTTATACTTCCCCCTGTTACATCCAAACATTCGCCGAAAACGATTCGGCAAAGGATACCTTTATGTGCGTGTTTACATACCTTCACATATGGCTTCAACATGCCCGTGAGACATAAAGAATAATGGCTAAAATCCCTAAGAGCAATCAGTAAACAACTAACTATACTGCTCTCCCTAATGCAGGTTTTCCACAGTGAAGCAAAGGCATTCTTACGGCACCTCCACAACAGGAATTGGTTCAATCAATAGGGATAAGCTACTGTTAATTAGTCTGATCTACTTTAATAACTTTATTCAGAAGGAAGGGGGGGGTGGCTAGGGGAAACTTTTCCCTGCTGTCAGTATTATACCCTGTAGAGGGGCCTTATATCAGCAATTCAGTGGGAGGAAGTCATGTGGAAGCATTTCTGTATTGTTCCCATGAGCATTCGTCTCCTAATTTGCATTAAACTAGTAGGGAGTCGACACTGGTTTGGGTCCATACCTGTAAATCTTCTATTATGAGATGAAAGTATTAAAGCGCGGCTCTCAGACAAACTTGCTTCCTCCTCAGGTTGAACAAAAGCCATCTCTAATGCAAATAAGATTAACCATAGTGTTTGCTGGAGACATTTTTGGTGTGGTTTTGAACAGGGAACGTCTCTTACACAAAATTACCCATTGACCTTCGGTGCCTACCTAAAAGACTTCAGTCAATCCACCCCCTTTGCCAAAAGAAGCCCCAAAATCACTGAAGCTCCCCCCCAACCCTGCTCACACATAACCCACGTCCTGCAGCAACGCGTGTCAGAGGAAGCAAGGCAAAGCAGCATTCCCACAAACGTTTCCATTGAAGGGGCAAATTCTCCAGTAACTCAGTGCCCTATTGATTTTCAGAGGATTACTCTCAGTTACTCAATATGCAGCACTGGCCCAAAATGTTCCTGTTAGGAAAGTTTCTAGTTTCCGTGGTTGGATTTATACTTGTATATTCCTCAGAAACTGAATCAGGCAGACCAAATAAATTCGTCTTTTTCTCTCTGTTAGTTGTGGTGCTATCTCCATATGTGTGTGTACATTTTCCGTCTCTCCATCTATCCATAATTATACAACTAGAGCTTGGCTTGGAGGGCAATAGCAGTAAACTATTGTTCAAAGGAGATTGCAAATTGCTTGGAGCAGGGAACTGTCTTCTTAATTAGTCTGGAAAATATCACGCACACTTATGGCACTATAGGAATAATAAATAATAATAAAAATAGTTCCTGAAAGTGGGTTCATATCGCCCAGAGGCAAAGGCTGGGCAGCTGTTGGGAAGACTACGGTTCCCAGCAGTAAATATGAGTGGATAAAGCAGCGGCTCCAGGAAGGATCTTGTCAAGCTGCAGATTCCTTCCCAACCCGATACCTGACAGCGCATCTACTTCAGGTATATTCACTGGAGATATTTTCTCTGATAGGGTATAAAGTTCACTCTGCTTTTAAATGACAAGGTAAAAAGTGAGCAGTAATAAGGTAACTTCCCAGGCTGAGCTGGGCAGCCGGCTGCAGAAGTGTCCTTGGTCTGACCTTTATAGGCTTTTTTTTTTACTTTTTTCTCCTTTTCTTTTTTTTTTTTTTTTCCTTAAGGGAGAAAGAGTGCAAAGGCAATCCAGCGAGACTGCTCTTAAGGCCCAGCAGTATAGTGACAGCCTTTGGAAACAGCTGTGCAAAAGAGACTGACAGATTCATCAGGTACGGTGTGGCCCTGCTGCAGGTCTGCCTCACTGAAATGGTTTAAGCTTTTTTACAGCTGCTTAACCTAGGGGAGAAAGGGAGGGGGGCAGAGAGAGGCTGGGAATTTCGCTATCAGGGGCTGCAACGCTCCCCTCTCCCGTGAGAATACTCCTGGAGTCCGATCTGTTTAGTAATGCAAGAGATAGCCTGCCTATTAAGGCCAAACAAAGGCTATAGAAAAAAAAAAAAAAAAAAAGAAGAAAAAATAACCTGCCTGAATACAGCTTATTTGGTGGAATTTACACATTTCTGTAAATGAATTAAATTGCGAGATACTGAAGTGATGTATCTCAGCAAAACCCATTCATTGGAAACCAGCAACAAACATAAACGTAGAGCCAAATCCTGCAGACCTTATTTAGTGATTACTTAGGCAAAGCTCCCAGCAACTTAAATGGAAGTTTTGCCTGAGTGAAAACTGTTAGATTTGGTTCACCATGAGAGGGTGAAGCCCACATCCAAATATATCTTCACAATTTCTTTGTTTTTCTGTTTCTATCTAGAATTATTCCATGAGCATTTTTGAAACAAAAAAATAATGAAAATTTTTATTTTATTTTTCAACTGAAGTAAATTTGTGCAGGATACCTTAGATCATTGCATCCATCCCTGTCTATCTGTATGTTCTAGGTGAAGCTCAGAGCCCACAGGTTGAGATAGCAAATCTTCCTCTAGCTTTAGCAAGGGCCTGAATTTTACGCCTATATCGGAAGTAGATTAGAGGGTTGGCTGTGTCCAAAGTGTCCAAAGTGAGCAAAAAGGAAAGGTTGCTGTGAGCTTTGTTCTGGTCCCCTGATGCTACGAGGCTCTGCTGCTGGTACGGCACAAAACTGGACAATTGTTGACAGCTCAAACATACCCATCTCTGAGATCTGATGGACTGTTGTCTGCGTTGCCTTTTGCCTACGGGCACGAGACCATGCTCCCTAGATGCAAACTCTTATTCACCTGTGACGTTGTAGGTTGTCTATTTGTTTGCATGGATTCAAGCATGAGTTTTACCTGAAGTGAGCATAAGCTGGACCCACCTGCATGTCTGCCTGCCTGGCTGAGCCCATGGTTGAGTCCCACTGTGCTGCTGCATTGTCCCATGGCCAGGTGGAGCTGACAAGACCCACTCCTCTTATTTCACCCTTCCAAGGTACCATGACTACTATCAGTAACCAAATTACTGGTGGGCACACTGCTGCTAGGAGGAGACAGCTGGGGACCATACTAGGCTTTAATCCTCTCAGGACACAAAACATCAGCTTTTTTTTTTTTTTTTTTTTTTTGGATTTGCATACCTTTACTGCTGTTTTTCGCCAATATTATGGGAACTGCAATACATTTATGGAAGCTGAAAGCTACCTTGTGGGTCCAAATGCAAGTTTCTTTTGCATAGCTCCACAAGAATTAAAATCTAGCTTGTGGCATCTTTCCTAGTATTAGTGACCAGCCACAAGGACTTTCAGGGACACGTGCTCAAATTCACATTCCACCAGTTTACTTTTCCCCCCTCATCTGTATCTTAATTACTGAAGCTGCGTCCACAGTTACTCTCCTGGAAGATGTTAACTTATATCCATTTCTAATCAAAAAGATACAAGTGTTATAGCAGGCAACACCTAGAGGATGCAAAGTATCCTCAAAGAAATAAAAGGCTGTTTCAGTTTGCGTTACATCCCCTGAACAGTATGATTATCCCCGCTGAAACGAGTTTATAACTGTTGTACAAGAAGGGGAATGAGTAGCTGAAGACGGAAGCCTGGGACAGAGACAAGAGTTTTATTAAACTTTGGCTTTCTTGACAAGGTAAAAAAATCTTTCATGTGAGATTCATCTTTGGTCAAAAGCACTTTATGTTTAGGCGAGTAATTTCTATATATTTGAAGGCAAAACTACAAAGCTGCAGAACACCATCACTTCTATAGAAAAGTCTAGAAAAATGCAAGAAATGAGATGTGAAAATTCCAAAGCCACCGCGAGGCTATTCAAGCTCCTATAGATTACTAAAGACTGAATTCTAATACCAAAATCTAGACCAACAGTAGCTGTACTGAGATATAGCTAAAACAGTAATTAATACAGTTATCATGCCTATTATTTTGACTGCAGCCTTTTCTGTAAGGAAAACACTAATTGTTTATCTGTGCTTGTATTAAGACAGCAAAAAAGTCTTGTCAATCTCACTGTCATTGTTAAGGAATCATTTTTGACAGCACTTTCTGTGGGGTATTTTGGGAGGGAAATGCTACCTCGACCATAAAGTGATTTTCTTGGATAATAATAATAACAACGATGATAATAATAAAAATAAAGAATCTATAGGATAACCTGATTAAAGTCATAAAAGCAATAAATATAATATATTATGGTAAAGAGAAAAAGCCAGCAGCCTGACTGGAGACTGAAAGTGATGTACGAATTTTTACTTTTTTAATACTCAGAAATGGATTTATAAAGGAAGCACTCTATTTGACTGACAGATGGACGGATACAGGACGCCACCAATCTAGATCTACAGAGTTCAGCGAGCTAAATCAAGAAAAACCAAGATGTTTGGTGACTGCACTGTGAAATTCTATACATTCAGAGCTCCTTCACTGAAGAACGATTCCTCCTTTATCTGGAGAGTAAAAAAGAAAACAGAGCAGCAAAAGAGATTTCTGAATCAATATTAGAAATCAGTGCTATGAGTATGATAAAAAGCTAAAATGTTACCGGCGTGCTATGAGTATGATAAAAAGCTAAAATGCTAGCCACTTGTTACCGATATCTTATACTAAGTGGTGTTTATAATTTATTTTCTGAACAGCCAGATTATTGTCACCCATTTGTTGAAAAATCAGGAACATAAGTGCTTGACCCTTTATAGTCATGTTGAAGACAATGCACCCCCTTGCCTCAAATATTAAAAAATCAGGAACATAAGTGCTTGACCCTTTGTAGTCATATTGAAGACAATGCGCCCCCTTGCACATTTTACACATGCTATGAACTGAAAACTCAATATTTTAATGTTTTGTCTGTCTAAGGAAAGGGGATACAGGTTTCATAAATCAGAATAACATTGATTGTCTTTTATATTGGAAATTACGTACTTTTTGTGTTATTTGGCCTTTTAAGCAAAATTCCTCGAACTTACCATTTGTTTAATCCAAATATAGGCTTCCCAGTCGCCCTCAGTCAACTGAGACTGATTTTTGCAAAAAGTAACAGTGAATGTGGCCAATTTTGCAACAATCATTAGAATTTTCCTTCTTCAATATAAGTGTATAGACTGGAGTGCTCTGTCGAGTGGTCTCAGAAAGGTCACTAAGGGCAAGGGATGGTATAAACAGTCATCTAAAAGCATGGCAAATCAATCATAATTAACACTCAGAGGTACTTCCTGCGTACAAAGCCCCCCAGAGGGAAAGGTCATTGGGAGGGATCACTGGACAATGTGCAGATATGGGAGCAAACAGGTTTCTTTACTCCAGGCCTCCCTTTGGGTTGATGAGCTCCTGCCTTTGCTTTCAGAGCCACCATATGCTGGAGCATCTTGGGGTGCTGCGGGGAAGGGAGCAGGGCAGGGCAGGTGGGACACTCCACAGCCAATGATCTGTACCTGCCTTCAGATTTCTCTCACGTCAAAACACATGGTGGACACCAAAACAACCATGTAACCACTCTGTTTCCTTCTTTTACAAAGCTGGTAATGGGGATTCTCATGGCTTAATATCAAGTGCTGCAGGAAATTTTAATTTTCTACACAAATAGTCAAAGAATTCAACTGACTACTTGACCCCCTATGGTGAGACAGGGGTGGGAAACTCCACTTTGCAAATCTGAAAGGGTTCAGGCCTGAGGCAGAACTGAGGAGGGTCAATGGATAGGCAGACATTCAAAAAAAAAAAGACTTCCAAGCACTTCACTTCGCCCATAAGCAACTATTAATGGCAGTTGGGCACCTACGTTCCTTCTCAAGGCCCTGCTTAGCTCTCCCCACATTGCACAAGCAGCTATGACTATAATCTACAAAAGCTGTCCTGAAGCTAATTGGAAAGGCCAAGGAGAAAGCTGTGTTTTAGAGACAATCTCTAAAGTGTTTAGATACAGAAGCTGAGAGGTGTAGCCACTATTGACCACCAAAATCTGCAGTCTTAAAGCATCTGCAGCAGGCAGCTAAGCCAGCCTTTTCTTAATTCACCTGTTAATATCTTTACCTGAAACAGTAAGAAGTGCAGGATAAGGAACTGAATATCCCTGTCGTACATTGTGTAGTGAGGGTAATGTAATTAAAGAAGAAAAAGTCAACCCCCTTTCTCTTCTCTCCGACCTGTTCCAGCAAGTATCATACAAGAATGTCTTCCAGACTAAGCCCTGCGATGACATGCCCATTTTGTGCATCTTCTTGAGTCTCACATGACAGAGAACCATGCACATACCTAGAGCTGTCAAGAGCAAGGCATGCCCAGAAACAGAACCTTCGGCATACGGTGTGTGTTTCTGGCATCCCCAAAGTTGTGTGCCAGTCAGACCGGGTGTGAGGGGAAGACTGAATGTGAAATAAACATTTGTTTACACATAGAGTGCAACTCAATGTCTGGAATCGGGTGTGAGGGGAAGACTGAATGTGAAATAAGCATTTGTTTACACATAGACTGCAACTCAAATGCCTGGAATTCAAACATTTGAATACAAGATGGACCTTCATTGCAGATCATCAATGAAGATTTATCGCAGGACCAAAACCATAGACTTGATCTATTGGATTAAATCTACAGTTTTCATGTAGATTAGACCTGAGAGAAAAGTACAGCATAGCCAATGCAACAGAGATACTTTTAAAGTTCTGGTCACAGTAGGTCAATTAGTTAAAGCTTTTTCTACAGAATAAATTCATTTGTTTCCCAAAGAAAACACTGAACTCAAAACATATGATAAATGATGTGCTATTATTGCTAGAGGCAGAAGTCCAGGGGCAGTAGAAGACCACCAGTAGAAGATGTCCAGTGCAGTAGAAGACCACCATACATTTAGTGACAATTAAACCATGTCTACTTCATCTTACAGTCCTGACTATTTAAAGGTTAGTGACCAGTTTGGTAGTAACAGCACCTGAGCGAGACACACCACTGCTACACACCTCAACCTTCACCCTCCCCAGCTCAAACCCTGACTGGGATCAAATCCACCAGGATCTGTATCCAAGGGGTGGACATAGCACGCCTCTTGATCAGGACTGTTGGGCTTTCACCTTCATTAGTGGAAAAGTAGTGAGGCAAATAGTTGGAGTATCCCTACTGCAGAATAAAATAACAGCTGTGCCACTGGAAAGCTGGAATTTTCTCTTCACTAGACAGACACTGTGGTGATGATGGCTGGCATTACTTCACAACTGTGGATTTGCATGAACTGTGTCGATGTTCTCATGGACTGAAACAAGGTATTTTCCTCCAGCAAAATTTACACTGGATATGATTGGTTTGCAATAGCTCACAGCAATAAGGCAGCATAGCAAACGAGGACAAAAAGTGTTTGACACAGCAGAATTAGCATTCTTCACATGACAGTTATCATACTATATACTCCTGATTCTGTTGGCACTTCCTTCTATGAGCTTCACATTGAACTCAACGATCACACTGAGCGTATCTCACAAATGAAGCCTAGCTCCACTTAGATTCCAAACAAAAATGCATTTACCATGTAACAAACCCAATGCATGCATAACCAATTTAAATGCAATTTAAATACTATTATGGGGGTGAAGCATAATTAATTTTAAAATCATATATAAGTGTTTTTTAGTTTGTGATCTCCTGCCTCATTTAACGTGAAGAGAACATCACTAAATCATTTACTTTGCACATAGGGGAGGCTTACTTTCTGCTCAAATGTTTAGCATTTTTATTCCTTTTTGTTTTGTTTTTGAAACCAGAAGATTTTCCACTGTTGCTGTGATTACATCGTAAACTGTTTAAAAGCCTCTGTTCACAAAAGAATCCTGCAGGAATGCTGAAGCTCTGACTCACTTCAATTTAGAAGCTTTGTCAAATTTCTCTAGCTTGAAACACGATGAAACAAATTAGTGACAAACATTCAATGTTCTGCTCTTATAAGGCCTATAAACATTTTGGTTTGTACATATAACAGCAAATTTCAGGCAGCTGAAATAAATCCAGCCAGTGAGTTTAAAGGGTGAAGTTTTCCAGTGGTGAATGGTAACAGATCACGATGCACGATGGTCTCAGGTATGAGATGGTGCAGCATTACAACACAGAGACATGAGTGGAATTAGCAGCTGTAAACCAAGTATGAGTTGAGAGGTTACAATTACACAGATGAAGCCTTAAAATTCATTTATTGGCCAGTGGGTAGCATAGTCAAGCGTGCAGCGTAGCACCATCCAGTCCTTAAGCCTTGATAAAAAGCAGGTAAGTGTGTATACAACTTCCCACCTAAGCTGGCATTTGACTATGATGGAATTAAAGCACAAACATGAAGAAGATTTTCTTAGCACATGATAAGCACTTTTCTGTTTTGGGTCCTCAGGCTACTCTTTTTCTGCAGTTAAAAAGCATGAGACGGATTAAAAGATACTGTACATGACCAGCAATTGGTGGGTTTTGTTGCATAATAGTTCACCTCTCTCTGAGTTTATCACACATGATGGTTGTCATTAAAGGATTGCAATTCACCATCAGACAGAGAAAATACTACACTATCTTCTCATACTGGCAGCACACCTGCCAGAATGGGGGCCCCGTAGGGCACAGACTGTCTCTTCAGGTGCATACAGATGATACAACATGGTGATGGAGGGGGATGCTTGTGCCAACTGAACAAGCAACTTCTCAGGTGGATAAATTTGTCCAGAAAAAATGCCATTCAAATGCAGTTATATCCAAACTGGATCTGGTATCCCACTTTGCATTGCACAACGCAGCAGACATCCTTCAATATATGCTTGTGCAGTGGCTAGCACAAAGAAGCCAAGCAAGCTCCAGTTGCAATGATCATGAGAATGATAACAGGATCTCAGAGATAAGGATACTGTGTATTTCTTGCACGGTACATGCTCAAAGAAATGCCTCAAGAAACAGTGCCACTGCTTGAACCCAGAACATTCACTTGAAATGGTATCTAAAATAATAAAGGTATTTTTTTTTCCCAGCATAATTCAACCCTATACTGCCTAATAAGGAGCAGACCTCATGGGCAGACTCAGCTTGTGTACATCCCTGTTGTGTTCCTGAGCTTGTGAGGAATGGAGGAGAGTGGGCAGAAGGATCCTGCCTGACAGCAGTATTTCTCTATACTCATATGTTGTACCCCTGAAGGTGTGACAATATGTGCTTCTCATTAAAAATGCCATTGCACATAAAGTAAAATGTTACAAAAACCCCCACCAACCCCCACCCAACCAAACAGATATCCCTCTCCCCTACCCTCATTCTTTTCATAAGATTTCTGCACCACAGTACAGAATACAAGGTTTAACCCCTGAAAAATTTTGGAGATTGTTTCTTCTGTCTGTAAAACATCTTACTGGGAATATTAAGGGCAATTCAAAGCTTCTACTTCAAACTGGTAGTACAAAATTAGATATCTGAGATCCTTGTGCACAGACACAAATGTCTGCAGATTTGGGCAATCCATTTTCTGCTTGCACATATTACTTTGTGCAATATATATACACAACACCGAAGAAACCTATTTGAAAGTAAAGTCATCACCAAACACATCGAGCATTGAGCCTGCTCCAGTTCAGTATTTCAGCACTTTCCTAATGGCTACAATAGAACCAGGGTTTCCTCCATAGTACTACTCAAGAGCATTCACGATGCTCAATGAATTGTCTTATTCATCCTCTCTCTAGAAAGTACATGTAAATTAGAAGCAACATGAAGGATTTTAACCTGTACTTTATGCTGCCTTGGCCTATGTTCCCACCATTTCATTCACTAAGTAGGGTTAGACTCAGTAGTTTGGTCAAACTGCCATGGAAAGCCTTGCTGCTGCAGGAAGCAGAGGTGATGATTCATCAGGCAGCCCTCTTTCCTCTGAGCAGGTCTGAGTGACAGGACTGCAGAAGTTTGCTATTTTCCAGATGAAATCCAAGTTTAAAGAAGATTCAGTCCCAAGGCCCTTGCAGCATGCCTCCGAGTGTTAATCCCGGTGTCCTGGCCAAACTCCAGCCTGGATGATTACACTGTGCCTGTTGAAATTCTCTCTGCAGCCTCAATTGGATAAGTCAGTCTTCCAGCTCCTAAAAACTGCTGTGTAATGTTGTTAATGCATTTCACTAGGAGCGGTACGTTTCATTAGTGTTTAAAATATCCTCCGAATTTCTGGAGAGCGAATACTCGGAGAAGTGCAGGATGCCAGAGGAATTTTTCAGAATGTTATTTGAAGAATGTTATTTGTTATTTTAGGCAGGTTATATAGCGCCTTTTCCAAGGGCCTCTGCATGTACTGGGGTGGAGGTTACACGTTTGGTTGCATAGCCCTATTTAAGAAGTCTACTGTCACCAACACTACCAGATCCTTGTTTCTGCCTACTGGGCCATACTTCTCTCTTAGGTGGCAAAGTAGCTCTACGGACTACATCTACCCAAAAAGAGAAGATTTCCTCTCCTGCAGATTGTTAGTTGGGCAAGGGCCGAGCCAATAATTGTACTGCCACAAAATACAGGCAATTATGGGGCTAATTAGATAGACAATGCTTAAATCCTCCTTGCTACAGGAGAAACAAAGTGTAACTTGGCCCTGACCATACTAGTGCATGAAAGAGGGAAGGCCTCTATCCAATGAGGATGTCTGCGAGAAGCAGCAGTCTTGCAGAAAAGGTAGATATTGATCGTCTGATTAAACAAAAATAATAAAACATTCACCATTTTAATACCTCTAGCTGCAGCCTTCTGCATGTGGGTTTTAAAGATAAAATACTTTTGCACTGATTGGAACAGGTCAAGTTAGAATCTCTCCTTGCCCTGATGTTGAGCAGTGACAAAGTGGAGCTGTCTTCTCTCCTTAGGAGGGTAAGGAGTCTGGTGGCATGTATTGTTCTAGAGAAAATATCTAACCTAGCAAAATTCAAAATTAAACTGATCATGTCATGGATGCTTGGAGTAGTCAGCATTTGTTGTCATTACAGGCCTGGACTGAATTCAGACCATAGAAATGAACCCATGTGAAAATCCTGGTGGTCTGTATTGACTCACTGTGTTGCAGCTCAACGCAACAAACCTTAGCATTTTCATTAGCAAATCATCATATGGTTTGGGCCTTTGGGCCATGATTACCTAAAAGACAATTTTTTTTTTAAACTTCAGATGTCCACAAATACGAGGTCTAATTCAAACACAATCTGTTATATTGGACTTCATGACAAGCATAATAAACCGTCATCCATCTCAGTAACTACAGGCAGAATTTTATAGGAGCAGAAGTTACCTGCTTTGTAACACTGCATATTTTTGGGACACTTACATATGAATTTATTACACCTTCCATTCAGTAATACACTGACTTGGGAGGACTGTGTTAGATTTTTATATGTCAAAGCATATTGGCCCCTGTTTGAATTAGATTTAAATGTTAAATAGCCTCGAGAATTCATTCTGTGCTCATTCCTTTTCAGTTCAAGATGGATTATCCAAATTGATCATACCACAAACATACTCATTAAATGAGTTCAACATTTATGATGCATCATGTCAAGCGAGGTCATGATTTAATGTAAGTTGATACATCATAAATTAAGAAGCCAAGGAAACAAACTCCTGAAGGCCAAGGAAAGCATATATTAAAGAAATAGTCTGTAGTGATCTACGCACAAAATCCATTACTGTCCAACACTATATGTGGATGTAAGTATAACTGTAAAGTACAAGTATATGTAGTGCTTCAAAAGGGAGAATTGCAAAAGCTGAAAACAGCTATGTGTAAAATAGAGTGGGAAAGGAGAAACAGATATGTAATGACAGTATAACTGGAAATTGTTTGATTATGCAACACTGGGCTTTTCTAACTGCATAATATTGTAATCTTGCAGGAAGTCTGCTTCATTTAAAATTATCCCATCCAATAAAAGGTAACATTCTAAAATATACTAGAAATGAGGGGAAGGACAGGAAAGAAAGCAAGGAAGTCAAACAATAACTGCAGCACAGCATTTCAATATTATATAGGATACAAGAGTAGAATATACTGTTATAGAAAGTGATGCGAAGTTTCCCAATCAGAGTGCAGAAAAGGCAGAATTCTAGATGTGTAGAATCAGAAGCAAATGTGTAGAACAGAAGCAAATGTGTAAGCTTCTGTTTTTTAAAAAAGAAAAAGTAGTGACATCATAATATATTATAAAATAAAGCAATATTTTCTGTTGTCCTTTTTCTAAATGTGTTAACCGGTTGAACATAGAAATAAAATTTGGGGTTGAGGTTCTGCACAAATTTCATCCAAAAGCCTTATAAGGATTGGCTAAGGAATCATAGGAACTCCTCATACAGACTTAGTAAATTTTGGCACACTGGGGAGAAAGATAATGCTACCATTTTTTTTTTAAAAAGTAAATCTGGAAGAAAAACCAAAATACTGAAAAATATCTGGACACCATGAGACAATAGTTGATCATAATAGAGATATACTCTGTTCAGCTGCATGACTTTGATGGCAAATGCAAATCCTCAATATAAAACACACAGGAAGGGAGAGGTGGAAAAAGGTAGGCTTTAAACACAAGTAGGCAGGGGACATTACTTATGTTTTGGCAGGCCATTACCAGCATATTCTGCTAAATCCACTTCAAAAGTAGGCTGATCAATTTGAAAGGGTTCAGAAAAGAGTCATAAAAATGACTTAAGGTCTGGAAAACAAATTCAGGCTATTCCACACAGATTTTAAACAAGAAGGATGGCTAACTAATAAAATATCCATAATCCCCGTGATGCAAGCAGGCCTTTGAATCTTCCATCAACTCAAATTGCAAGCAGTTCCCTAAATTAGTATCAGGTTAATTGTTGGCAGAGAAGCTACCTCAGCGATGAGCTGAATAGGGATGGATGACCCTTCACAGCCAGCTGGCGCGCCCACTACGGGGATGTACCGCGCTCACGTCAAAATAGACAGGGATGAAATTCAACCACCCCCTCACTTGTATTTCCACAAGTAACCACTGACATCAGCTTTCTTCCCAGAATGAGGTTGTTACACAGGAATCTCATCCTTGTTCTGGCTGGCTTAGGGGTTGGAGTTCTGTGGTGGGGTGAGGGAGGGGACCAAGGGGCAAAAGGGGAGTTGTGCACGCAACATTTGTGCTAATTATTCCATTCTGTGCTCGTGTGTGGGTTAAACATGCAATCTCTATTGCATTTACACACCGTATTAACGTGCATATGAAAGTGTACATTACAGGTCTTACATAAAAGTCTGTTTTACTCTTAGTCATAAGATGAGATCTCGCAGAAGAAAAGCTTCTCCAAAATTAGAGTGTACTGCTACTAAAGTGCATTTTTGTATAAATGTAAGTGTCATAAGATGAGATCTCGCAGAAGAAAAGCCTCTCCAAAATTAGAGTGAAACGTATACTGCTACTAAAGTGTGTTTCTGTATAAACATAAACTTCCACTCACTAGGACATAAGAGATCATCTTCAAACATTAAACTTGGAAAAATAAGTGAGTAAACTTAGTGATTTTCTTGAATACGCATTTGTACGTTAAGTGTATTTATGTGGAAATCATTCAGCAAATTCAGATTATGTGAATTTCACCATCAGTGTTCTGAAGTATGCCAGTGACATATTATTCACACCACATGGAATGTCCTATTTGCCTGCGATCCTTTTTGTTTCCTTTTTAGATGTTTTCCATATCACAGCCATCAGTTGAGAAAACAGAATTTTTTGAGGGCATCTGAAGTATGCCAGTGACATATTATTCACATCACACGGAATGTCCTATTTGCCTGTGATCCTTTTTGTTTCCTTTTTAAGTGTTTTCCATATCACAGCCATTAGTTAAGAAAACAGAATTTTTTGAGGGCAAAAAACCCCTGTTCATTAAATAAGAACTGCTTTAAAATTTCCAGTTTCCCCACCTTAATTTTTATTTCCAGGCAGACTTATTTTTATTTTTTCATTAAATAAGAACTGCTTTAAAATTTCCCCCCCTTAATTTTTATTTCCAGGCAGGGGATGAACCAATAGACTTATTTTATTTAATCTGCTGCATATGAAGTTGTAGAAAATGAAACTTTTGGCCTATTCTGAGTAATTACTGGCCATCTTGGAGCCCTGTTGAGTCAGGTTACAGTGTGGAATACCCATTTCTCAGGAAAGCCCCATTCCTTCCTCAAAAGGGGCCACTCACTGAAAATCCCTTCACAGTCTGCTACAAAAGCTTTTCTGCTATTCTTCTTCACAATAATATATATTTTACCCTTCTGAGATGAAAAGACGAAGGGGCTCAAGCTAAGAAAAGTTGACCAGGAGGCTGGTGACAGCAGTCACTTGAGATCCTTTCAGAGATGCTCTCAAGCATAAATATTTAATCTCCTTCGTTCCCCCTAGTGTGAATAATTTTTTTCCCCTTCAAGTATCAAAACAAAGTTATTGAAATGCATATAACCCTGATATTTGATCCATGGCCTCTAAGGGTCAAATACGCACTGACCAAGTTCTTAAAGCCTGCAGAACTTTCAGGTGGTCACTTTGCACACACCAGCTCATCAATCAAGCAATAATCAGCAGGACAAATGGGGGAAGATGCTGGTACAGACTACTTAAAAGGCCTGGGCAGCTGGTCCACTTCAAGAGTCCCCTTTATATAGTTTCAGCCTTTAGCCCTCCATGTTTTGAAGGGAATTAAATACATTTGTTAGTTTCAATAGTTTATCCCCACATCTGTTTGTTTGCATTAGCAAACAAAACCGCTCTTGCTTCAGCGTCCCTCTTCTAACATTAGGATCACTTCTTCTGAATTAAGAGTGCCCTGAAAACACTTCAGCAATTTCAGTTTTCATTTAAGGCATGCCACACATCCAATCCTCCCCACCCCATCTTGTCTTTGTAATAACTGATTTGGGAGAAGCTGAAGGCAGAAAAAGACACATTTATCCTAAATAACTTGCCCATCACAGAAACAGATTATAATGAAACTCATTGAGTCCATTTCCCAAAATAAAAAACAGGGGTGTACACATATCTTGAACTGGGTTAGTATTTATTTTCTTGGGCTGTTGGTGGGTTGTGTTGATGACAAGCTAGTAGCAATTCTGAGATGTTGATCACATCTGTTTATCAAATAATATGCAGTGATTATTCTTAGCTCTGCAATAGAGGAGGATGAATTGGTTGGCAGCACCAAGTATGAAATCATTCTGTCTCTCACCAAGGAACAAGCAAAACTGACAACCTCCTCCACTCCCAGTATGTCATAATTAGAAATTAGAGCTGCATCAAACTGTTCGCTACAGCTGTAAACTCTGGCAAAAGAAAAAAACCCTCAAAAACTATCTGTCATTTACTTAATAGGCTTCCTATTTACTGTGAGCATGCTGAAATGAGGGATTGGGCTTTGGAGCAGAGAGAGAGAGCATGACATTTCCAAGACTTTCTGGAGGTTAAAAAACTCCTTTAAAGTATCTCTCTTTCTCTCCTTCTTTTATTATATTTAAGCATGAAATTGAAAAAGGGTTTGAATTCTAGAATTTAGAAATGAAAACACAGTGGATTCTCTTAACACTGAAAGCACACAATGAGCACGAAACTGAAAAATGCAATCTAGGAAAAAAACCAAACAAACAGAATGGGAAGATTCAAACACCAGATCTAAGAGGAATTTGAAAGTCGATTTCCTTCTGAAATTAACATACTATATTCAGTGAGAGTGTTACATTTTGGGGAGCTTTTTTGAAGGAAACCAGAAGGAAAGAAGAAAGAGCTGCCAACCCAGCTTTCTCAACTGCCATGGGGATCAACCCAGAAATAAGAAAATAGTGTGGTCCGAGATCTGCCTTTTTTTTTTTCGTGGTACCTGCAGTTGGTGATGAGTATTGATGAATGAGTACTTATGAGACTGCCAAAAAAGCTTTGAAACACATGGGTCTTGTCTTACCTTAGTAAATTAAAGAGCAGCCAGGAGGATTGCCAGTTGCTCATGATGGATCTTAATTCTTTCTTAGCACAACCCCTTGCAAGCTTTTGTCCCAGTAGCATTGACTCAAAACATTCCCAAACGTGGCTTGGGAACAGCTGTGCTCTAGGGACTCTTCCCAAAGGGGCAGACTGCATGGACCCAACCTGCTCTGCAAGCAAAGCAAGCTTACTAGCATGGACATAAGCTGGTCCACACACACAGCTCCCATCAATCACTTTGGATATGCAATACAAACTTTTTTGTCACTATTTGAGGGTCAGGGTTTTTTTGACTTTTTGTTGACTTTGTTTTAAAGTTTTGAGAGAGAGACAAGTAAGGAAACCTTATGCCAGTGGACTTTTTGGGGTCTATAAATCAGTTCAACAGCCTATCACCTAAGGTAAGTTACTTATTTGAAGGCTACAGTGATCTCATTTGCTGTTTATTAACCCAAAACTTAATACTTTTCCTTAACTGTATTTCTGTTGTTTAGGAGAAGTGTGTTGGTTAGGATCTGAATGCAAGAAAGAATGAACTGCAACAGCAATAATACAACCATGGTAATATAAATGTTGAAGTAAGTTTGTAAGAGAGTGATTTCTGTAGCCCATACAATTTAGCAGGATTAATGAAAATGTAGAGCCCGGAAAGTATGAAAGGTGTGACAAAACTAGGTTATTAAATTTTTTCCCAATGTAAATATTTATTTCTTTTGTCACCAAGCTCTCATGCTCTATTAATTCCTATAAAAGAAAAGCAAGATGACAACCTAAAGTGTTCACAGAACACTGCATTTAGTAATAAAGATTATTAACCTACATCTGCATCTCCACTGAAGTTACCTGAAGTCTGGCACCAACAAGTAAAAGCAACAGTTTTTTCACTGGGCCCTATTTTACCTTGTGGAACAGGATGGTTAAGACATTGCTGAGCCAGTCTGGACCCATTACCAAGTGATGCCTCGCAAGCTGAATAAACTCCTGGAAAAATAATCTATCATAACTGCTAGATGTAACAGGTGACTTTACAGTCACAGGGTGAGATGGCAGGCACATGAAATTAGTGTCACTGTCGTCAAGCTGTTTGTAATCCAAGCCCTTTGCCTGGGGCCCAGCTTTGCAAATGGGCACATAATCAAATACAAAGGAGGCAATGGCGGGGGGTAGGAAAAAGGGTAAATTGCCCTCTTTTCCTGTCACTTCTACCATGGGTCCTCAGCAGCTCCTCTGCTGCCGGCTGACTGGAGAATTAGGAATCCAACATCTGTGCGATGCGAGGCAAAGCTGTACCTGTGCCACTGCTGTGCGAGGCACAGAGCATGCCAACTGCCCAGCTGCTCTGCTTCAGGTGAGCCAGGAAAAGCCGTGAAAACGAGAGGATCCAAAGTGCAATAAGCCAGGTAGTGCACATCCAGCAACTGGATTGTCTTGCTGGGCATTCGCTGCCGTACTGCATGACACACCAGTAGGTTATCTGGTCTTTGTTGCTGGGACAAATCTTTGAGGACACAGGGACTGTCCACCAGGCTGATATATTTTTTTTTATTATTATTTTTTTTTAACCAGAGATTTCATTCATTACTGCTCTGAAAGCTGAAAAGCACCTAAACACCCCTGTCCAAGTCATGCAACCCAAATTACACAACCTCTTGTGATAACAAAGCAAATTGCGAGAGGGCATGTTCACTAGTGACACTTCCGTTGCCTGATACTGTTTGTGAATGGACAAAATACAGTGGGGCCATGAATATAGTTTTAAAAAAAACACAATTAAAAACAAAAGCAAAAATCAGCAGAAAGTGTTTTTTCTGCTGTTTAAAGCAGCATCAAGTGTTTTAACTTCAGACTCTGTAAATCAGCATTGCTTCAGGTTTTTTATGCTTGTGTATCATTTTAGTTAAGGCAGCGAAACATGATCCATATCTAAATATCAACAGCAATACTGCTATGTAAGCTTAGGGTAGGGGAAGCACAAATTATGTCTAAAAGCTTGTTTAGTCCTTATTTTCCATGGTACAAGCCATGCGTTTAGAGTTCTTCTTCCACCCTGTACTATTAAATCACACATTAATATAATTTAATAATACGTATCTTGCTTTCAGCTTCAAACTCCTGATTTATCTATTTTTTAAACTGGCTCTGGAACATTTAGTCTTGAGTTTTTCAGTGATGTAAGAGGAAACTTGTGGACTATTTACAAAATTCAGGCACTAAATATGTTTCTCATGTTTGTTTGTTTTTCAAATGACTTTCCAGAAATGTGCATGTTTTTTTTTCCCCCTTGTGCACTTTACTACTCCCATCTCCATTGTCTTTATGGATGGAGAAGCTCGCTCTGGTGTCAAAAATACCATCGGGGCTACATTTCCTATCGGGCTTTGTTTGCTCTGTGCCCCCCCCACCTCCCAGACTCTAGTGAAATACACTTCAGTGTTTGGGATTTCCCATTCATCCCGACTAAAACAAAGGCAGCAAAGTTTCCCCCACCCAACCGTGTGCCGGTTTTGAAGAGGCGGCAGCCACCGGCTCTGGTTTTTTGTCGGGGATGAAAAGAGGGCATCGCAGCTGTAAGGCAGCGCAGACGTGTGAAATGGGTTTCACACGCTGCTCAGCTACCAGTGGGGTGGCCATGTACGATTCAGGCCACGCTAAGTCAAGAAAAGAAAAAAGAGGGCAAAAAAAAAAAAAAAAAAAGCCCCTTTTGACTGCCGTCGCTTTGCTGAAAATAACACATTTAGTCATTTGTCATAATTATAAGGGTCCTGGTGACAAGGAATGCGGGCCCGCCTTTCAGCACTGCCAGGCGGGTGATAAGGCCGCAGCCGGCGGGGGGACACTGCCAGCACACCCCGTGCCACCGACGCTCACCCCCAAAGGTCAGGCCTGACCTCGGCTCGGGGCAAAACTAATCATTACACAGCTCTTCATTTTCCATTTGTCTTCCTAACGTGAAATTTCGCCCGGTGTGAGGCACCTAGGCCACGCAGGAATAAACTGGGGAGGCAGAAACCTACTAAAGCCCCGCAGGTACAATTGCGACTCAGACCTCCTCCCCTTCTCAAACCCCATTCCCCCCACCCAACCCTCCTTCTTGCTCTCTGCAGGTATTTCCCAAAGAAAAAGGAACCATGTATTCCTCCGCGTTCATACATATTATTATTTCAGTCTCTCCATTTTATATTTCTAAACATGACCTGCAAAGCTCAACCAATCTGATCCTGTTTGCCCTCTCCAGCCACTCTCAGCGTGCACGTGTTAGTGTTACAGCTAACAGTGTTATTATTCTGTGACTCACATATTTCTAATTTTACTAGAAATACTCATTCAACAACCTTTTTAATAAGAAGAATGTAACTATACTTTTTTTTTTTTACCTAGGCTCCTCGAGATCTTTGCAAGAAACTTTGCTTTCTCACACATGGAAAAAATCTTCTGCCCTCCCCAAACGAATCCAGAGCCCTTCAGGAGTGAGTGCAGGCTGCGGCAGGGATTGCTGCACTTGCCAGAAAACCTCAGCAGGAAAACATATGCCCCGTGTGTGCACCATGTAAGTACAGGGAGGGACTTTCCAAGGCGGTAGAAGGTAAAACTTTCTGCTGAGGGGGTGTGTGTGAAGAATATCTGCGTAGCTTGGAGCTATCCCTAAATGCCTGTGGAAGTAGTGAAAGAACGGAAGGGAAATAGTTTGAATTTCTACATTTTCCCCCCCAACACAGCCAGCAAACAAGCACCCACCAACCGAGGCTTTGTTTGCAAATGTGGTGTCAGTGAACATCCTGAAGGTGCATTTGAGGAAAGTGACAGAGGACAAAGAAAAATTATGCGTACAAACACACAGAGCCAGTTCAAAACAAGGACTTCAGGACACAGTCACCACACGCTGAAATGCTTCCAGACCTGCTTGCTTTAAGCTGGTGTCCCTCAGTCTCTGGAGCCAACGCAACAACAGGCTGCCAGGGTGCCCCACTCCTCTGTACCCTACAGACCAAGATGTAGGAAAAATGTGTCTATCCAAACTAAGGAAGAAAAACATTCTAGAAAACCCTTTCTTGGTGTTTCTGGGATACAAGCTTACATGTACCTTAGCGTGACTTATGGGGTGCAAAAAGTGCTCTGGACAGCTGCACACTTCTGACAGCCTAACACTTCTTAGGAATCACCTCTGATCAATAAGCTGGAAACACCGCATTTGAATCTTTATTTACTTGAATCATTCACATTTGAATCTTTCTTATTTACCAAGTAAGGAGAAGGCTCTGATGTTGGCCTTCTTACTGGGGAAAATTCTTCCAACTCTATTTACAAATCTTCAGTTAGTGAAATTTGGTGGGTAATAATCTAGTGCTGAGTAGCTCTTCTTTTGTGACTAGTCAGTATAATTTGCCTACTTGTGAAACAAGGTCTTTGTTTGCACAAGTAAACTTTTTCAGACTTAGGAACCGTATTATCAAAACCTCGGTGGCTAAATCCTTATAGCTTTACTTGCTTTTTTTGTGTAGGCTATTTCTTTGTCCAAACTGCTGTGACATTCACAAGTAGCACCCATAAAATATCTGAGGTCAGGACCCCAAGATTTTGCCAAATGCTAGGGATATCTCATAAGATGTTACCAGACAAGCAACATTAAATGAGAAGAAACACACAAAGACCAAAGAACAAGCTCAGCCTTTGTTCACTATAGCAAAAATGCCGTCACATCAAATGATTTAGCTTTACTGTCCCAAGTTTGTTTCTCTTTTGCTGATTCCACTACTTTCTTGTAGCTCATCCATAGTGAAAAACTTTCTTTTAATTTAGAAGGAGGTCTCGTGCTCTATTTTTACTGCAAGGAAAACAACCAATTTCCCCTCCCCCCAGCAAAAAGCAGTGCAGGAACCCAGTCCCTGGCAGCTGCTGCTGACTTTAAGCACCATATATAAGGTATTAAACCACCCACTTTATGTTCTAATAACATTAACAGTCTCACATGAACCAGGACATTCAGAGTTAAAGCTGAAATTCTCTCCTTAAGTCACCACATTGTGTCTAGGTACAGTATTGCAGCACTTAATCAGGGGGCCTCAGAACAGTGGGGGGTTCATACCATATGTGCTATAATACCTAAGCACAGCGGGGTGAGTTAAGGACAGAGGTTTAGACTTAACTCTGAATTTCTTAGGTTCTGCCAGTCCCATGCTTAATGTTTTTGAAAAAAAAATTGCGTTATGTGTGTCTGGAGAGTTACTTTCCTCTCAAAAAAAAAAAAAAAAAAAAAAAAAATCCCACTCTGAAATCTCTTTATCGCATGACATCTACGCTCACAGCATCACAAGGAACTGTCAACACACACTCTGTGCACTAAACCACCCCTTGTTATAACATTTTTTCTACTTCTAGGCAAACTTTATTCTTTTGTTTGTTAAAAAAAAAAAAAAAAAAAGGAAAAAAGAAATATTGTGGGAGTGGGGGACAAGTGAGGATGATTTCTCATGGAAAGATGAAAGTAGATATCCAGTGCCAACCATCTACAGTGTAGGCGTGGACATGTTGATATTCTACAAACATTTATACAACTTTCAAATGCATTAACTTAATCCAGATGACTGTAATAAAACTATATTAAAAATACTGTTTCAACATGAGCTTTATAGTTTTTAAACCGTTCACTCAAATTATATCATGTTTGGTTTTCTTAGCATCTTCCAGGCCCCAGCCTAGAGTTTGGTGAGCCCTGAAAAACACACTCTCTATTTAGATGCTTACATTTTTAAAATCAATACTATTTGTGCCAGACTTGTGCTTCTTCTTGGCAACGCTGTTTGTTGCATTTGCTATGTATTAAACAAATTTCAGATTCAAAATTGATCCTCATTGAAACCCCATAAAACAACCTGCAAGAAGGTGGGGAGACTAAATTTGCCAGCTGCCTTGCCAGGGAAGCTCTACATCTCTCTTAGTGGTATCATGGGAAGACAGAAAAATAGGCTCTTTACTTCTTCCTAACGCAACAGAAGATAAAAGATATTTAAACATACAGCACCTACACATCCTCAAATCTAAATAAGAACAATAACAGAAGTTGAACCAACACTGTACAGCTATAGTATTAGTTTCTGGAAGCAACACTTCTACCAAGCACATCTTGTCTCTGGTTATGGTGAAATTTTTTGTTTGTTAAGCAGTTTGCAGACTCATCTATGTGTCTACTATTCCTAAAGCAAAGTGGCAAAGTAAATTTCCAAAATACATACTCCTTACCTTCTTCTCAAAAGAAATTCACTGGCCCTTGAGGCAAAATCTCTTTTCACAAGTAGAGGGCAGATCCTTTGCTGGAATTATTTATTCTTGCTGCATCATCTGCAAGTGAAATCAATTGAAGAGGAAACGAGCACCATCCAAGGAGTGTTGCCCTTCTCTCACTAAGGCAGGCTTGGTGTAAGGTCTGAAATAATAAATTGTAAATAGGTGAACAACCATCAACTCACCTGATGATTTTTAGTGTGGGAAACCAGCAAGGTCTAGTGGGAATATTTGAGACAAACACGTGAAACACACCCTCAAGAACAACCCCCACTGAAAATACAAGTTCACCCCTTCAGAGAAAAGCTCATTAAAAACTAGCAGATCTCAGTGGTTTTATTGCAAACCAATCAACCTGAACCTGTAAAGGAGTCTGACCTCACCCAGATTCATGGGTCTTCTATTTTTGACTTTACCTGCTAGTGATAAGAATTGATTTCAAAGGTTCTAAAATTAGCTCTGTGCATCAAAGGATGGTTATAGCATGTCTCGGCAATGTTGCAGTTTTACACGTTTTGCTGTTCTGTGTGTGTTCTCTAATTGGAAAAGTGTAACCCTTAAATCCAGGAATTGGTGACTGAGTTAACTTTCCTCCTGGAGGAGTGCTTGGAAATTGACTTCCTCATAAGTGAGGTTGTTTCCCTGGGATGCAGGTGGAAGCCGGAGTGTAGTTCTCATAAAGTTAACAAGGTCACTTTGCTGGGCTCAGGCCTCATGTAATTTAAGTCACCTATTTCCAATGAAGGTGGGTAACATTCTCTGTGACTACAGATCAGTCCTCCAAAACCAGATCAGTGATCTTTTGCAGTTTTATCCCACCAAAAAATGAATCTATAAAACATGTCCCAAATAATCAGAAACAGAAGAGGTTTAAAAAAAATAAAATCTAAATGCTCATATAGTACTATAATAAAACAAATGCACATGGTGGGAAAGGATTCTACGCTTTTCCATTTAAGCATTTTGTACTGGAAGATCTAAACACATTCATAATAACATCAACACAAGCAGGCAGCACCAAAACCATAGTCATCACACTAAGTTACTAATCCAGAAAGAAGGCACCCCTATGTCTTGTTTTTATCTTTAACACCTTTTAGCTTCTTTTCCTCACGCGTCTACCCTCCCTGCTTTTAGGCTGGAAGAAACTGTGAAGTGGTAAAAGGAGTTTGTGCTCATAAAGGTTTGATGACTCGACCATCTGGCTGGGAACACTCATAAAGGAAGCCCTGCAGAGGTTAAGGAGGTCAGAGACTACACAAGCTGGGGCTGAGGTGGGTCCCAGTGCTCCTCTGACTGGCACCCAAATTCTATCCAACTGGTTGTAAGGTGCTCTTGTCAACCTCTGAAGAAATGTGTCACCGTGGACTGCTGATAAACCTCACTTCTTTCTCTCTTTCATAATTCTATGGAAACATAAAGAAAATGTCTCTGCCCATATCCCATTGTAATCGCTTCCATCCTCTCCCAGTGCTCAGCTCATTAACAAGTGACCTGAAGGCAGGGGAAAAAACCCACAACTTTTGTATAATGGAGCCTTGCTGTTTAGAGACTATAAAATTAAACAGGCCTGGTTCACTTAAAAAAGAAAAAAAAAAAAGAAAAAAGAAAAGAAGAAAAAAATACAAAAATGTTCTCTTAAACGCTTGACTATCTTATTTTAAAAATTAGCTACATGACAGGTATCTGGGTAATATGTTCTTGCATTTGCAAATTATTTTTCCCCTCTAGAAATGTTATCCAGAGCTGCAAATGTTTACAGAGTCTGTGCTATCTGCCGAAAAAAGCATATATTTAAAACCTGTACACAGAAAGTTATACTCTTTTGCCGTACTGACTGCCCTGGCAGCAGATAAGTGCCCAGCATCAGGTTTATGAATTGCAGGCTTCATTAGTCTTAAAATGGTAACAAAGGAAGATGCGTCCTAAAAAGTGTCATCCTTCATCTGAGAGGGTAGTGCCTGACACATTAGGAATCTATATGCTCAATTAACCACTGGCAGGCTCATTTTTTCTGTGCCTCTCACTCAGGCTCTCCCCCCAACCCCTTCTCCTAACCACTCCATGCTTCCTTCTGACTGAATCCTTCAGCCCTTGCATTGATGGCCCTGACTATATGCAAACACTCAATTACAGGGTGGTTTGAGGGATTGCTTTTGGCTGCTACTTGTTCTCTCTCTACCAATTTCCAGTGAGTAGCCAAAGAATCTTATTGCTGGGTTTTGCTTTCGATTACCAAAAGTGAATAAATACAGATCCTTTGCCATTACAAGTTAGTTCACAAATTCAAAATCCAAAATCTCTCTTGGAAATTAACAGTGTTTGGTGATTAACCTGTAATTTGTATTCATAGCTCTCAAGAAGAAGAACACTTTCTGAGGAAGTAAAGTCATCTATACTTCTTTTCCATAAAAAATAATATTTACATCAGCCTAGAATCAGTATGTGAATCCAACATTTGAATCTGCTGATGATTTTTTTTTTTTCCATTATTTAAATATATCCTTAATTATACAGGAAGCCTTCCAGAAAAACTTTCAGCAATCTCAGTTTTGGGTGGGAGGAATAAACAGGGGGGGGGAAAGAACAAAATAAGAGAGGAAAAGTTAACAGGTAGGAAACACAACCAATCAGTACAGAAAGCCAGTGTCCTAAATGGTTAATCCTCCATAACTATTAGCATACACATGATTAACTGTATAGTAGACCTGATTAAGTGTGTCTGTACATTATGCTAATCCCTGTATGCTGATTGGCTGACCTGATTAATGGTACATCAGGCTCTGTGCAGTGATGGAAGGACGATGCGCCGGTCTCACAGCCTCTCTGCAAAGAAAGCAGGGGAAAATAAGAGAGCAGTGTACAGCCAGTTACCCAACACCCAGCAAAGAAGGGATGAGAGGGAGAGGTCATACTCCTTGAGTCTGAGCACTAACTTTGAGATATGAAGTTTAAGAGAAAGAATTTTCTTCTACAGTTTTGCTTCCTACAATTTAAGTCTGTCTTTAGAGTTATTTTTGGGTGCAGGTCAGATATTTGCTTATTCTAGAGTTTGCCTGTGCTTCTCATTCCTGGCACCAGCATGCAGGTGCCAGGAAAATACAAGCACTCTGCACTAAGTGCATTTAAAAGTCTTTCCAAACAACTACATTATCACCAGTCTTGCACAGAGTATGTAATTTTCAACCATACTTTTAAATCAACTCTTTTTCAGCTAGCTATTAAGGAATAATTCAAAGCATTTCTGAAGTCTATAGAGGACGTGAAGAGGAGACTTCAGTGGTGGGTTTGGGACCACAGATAAAGCCTGAAAATGCAATTCATTGATGCCCCCACCCTGTCTGCCTGTAAAAATGGATGATGTATATTTAGCTATACGCTCCTGCCTGTTATTGAGTTATTGATACTGAAAGTCAGCAGTCTTATTAAGCTGAAAGGACTTGCTAAATGGCTTCAATAGAAGCTTAATGTTTAGACAAAGTAGTTAAAAGAGACCCTTGGCTTGTTTGTTTCTCCCTCAAACATACCCTGGTCTACATGTATTAGGTAGGCATCTAGCATCTAAAAAAGTAAAAATGCACATGCACATCAGTGTAAGACTATGAAATATCTAGAAAGTCTGTATATTGTTGATACACACCATCTGTTCTAGGTCAGGTACGTAAACTTTTTTAGCCATATACATTTATCCACAGCAACTTAAGGGGATTAAACCTCTGGCCTTTAAAGTGTTGAATAGCTTTTTTTGAGTTACTTGAATGAGGTATTCACGTGAGGTCAATCTAGTTATAACGGGTCAGATTTACCCTGTGTTCACATCAGCTGCTGTTGGCACAAGCTTGGTCTATGGCAATAGGTCTAGAATCTGCTCCCACAAGACAAGGTTCCCACAGGTTCCCAAGGAGTCAGAGCCTGGCAGTGCCAAAATTAGGTAGCTTGGACTTGGGGCATCACACCAATTAGAGTGGTAGAGAGTTGTGACCAGTGCACAGAGACTAAAAAATACAGAAGAGTTGGGTTGTTAGTGCTCTTCTCGACCTTCCTCAGACCCTTCCTTCATGGCTGTAACTAAAGACCTCGGGAAACCTGCGTTCATTGAGCACTGGCAGTATCAGTGTGAGAGGCTGACTCAGCCCTTCTCTTTCACCTCATGATGCCAGTCATAGCATCATGTCTGTAAGCAACTGTTTTACACAAAGACAACCCAGAGAGAATCCAAAACATCAATGACGTGCAACTGGTGAGGTATTTTTTATTGTTTAAATTTTATTAAGTAAGTGAAGCTATTATACTTAGTTACTTATTTAGTTCTAGTAATTAATTATTATCTCTGGAATGATTCAAGGGATGCTTATTTTCACTATTAGTAATAGGTTCCTAGATGCTTGGGCTACCTACATAATACATTGGAATTATAACTGTATCATATAAATTGTTAAAAAAATCCATACACTGAGGACAGAGCTGCCTAGACCCAGCCAATATGAGATGCTGCAGAAGAAGGTATGTCTTAAACAGTGTCTCCTGACAAACAGAGAACTAACTTGGGTAGAAGCCCCTTTTTTCCTTCCTATAGTCTGCAGTCCAGAACATTTAATTAAAGCTATTTGTTCTACATCTGCTTCTTCCATAGAACAAGCTAATTCTTTTAAAGTGTGGTATTGATGGAAGCATGGTGGTAGCATCATTTTTACTTGCGTGTGTAACTGATCCTTTAAACAACTTAAAATTAAATGCAATGTTCTTTAAATAGTTTTGTTTAAAACCATAATTGTTTATTAAAGGTTAGGTGAGCAGCAGATGGGGGGAAAAAAAGGGCAATTCTCTTCCTCTTTCACAAGTATTCCCTACTTATGCATTTCCCCTTCTGCTGTTTCATTAAAGTGTCCTCTTGGTTGAATACTCTGACCTATGACCTACCTCATGTGCTTGTGGTCAGAACGTCTTACCTAGAATAGGGTAAAGGCAAATACAAGTCCCACTAAAGCCTGAGAAGTTTAAAGCACACATCTTTCACCTCTTCAAGGTTAAAGAGTTTATGGAGGAATGAAATGGAGTATCTTTCCTGTGAGCGCTATGCAAGGACACAGCGAATAATCCACTGAGTCCGAAAGAGGAAAGAAAGTCAGAGTCAAGTGTTTTCTTCTAGGAAAGGACTGCACTCCTGGGACTGCTTTTGTACATTGTCGAATGACTGCTTGGCCTTAAGGTGTGAGCCAGGCACCAAGAGGTTCAGGTTGACATCCTCTGGGTCCACATCTGAACTCCAGGCAGGTGAAGAGCTCTCTAAGCACCTTGTGAGTCCAGATGTCTCCAGGGTTGGCAGGAGTTGAGTATCTGGGACCCTAATTTGCATATGCAAGTCACTGCCCCTTTCTAGGAACAGAAATTAATCCAGGTCCCAAAATACAGAAGCAAAATATATGCCTGTATCTCTAAGAAGATCTGTTGCAGTGACAGGGAAGATCACAATTTAACTTCATACTGGTTAAAGTCTCCTTTACTAGCATACCAAAAAACCCAGCCTACCAGGGCATGCTGTCAGTAAAATTCCTAATTCCTGTGAATTCCAGCATCTGTTAAGTGAACTAATTGCCAATGTCTTGCAAAAATGTTTAGGCTGATTAGTAGAAACATTTAATAAACATCTATTGAATTTAAGGAAATGCTATTTTTAGGCTAACATCCAAAGAGATGCAAATTCTTTTCCTCTTCCAGTTTCCTGTTTAAAAGGCATAACAGTTTGTGATCCTGCTGTTTGTCAGATAAAGGTGCAAAAGTGATATCTTGCAGTGTGATTTTTTTAAGTGTAGAGTTGATTTATGTCAAAGAAAACAAGCAGATTACTCACTTAATGTGCCTCTGACACGTCTCTGTTTCTGGTTACAGAAGTAAAACCATAATTTCTTCTGAGATATGTGGCACAGAACAGGAATAGCTTAATTCTGAATGTGAAATTCTGTTGATTGAAAGAGAGGGAGAGTTCATAAGATAGGAATATGTATATGATTTACCTTTATCAAAAGTTTCTACAAAGGGGCTAATTCTTTCTCTGTGTGACTTGCACAAGTTCAAGTGGAAGCACTGCTTTGAATGGACACAGCAATATGGTAGGTGCAGAGATGAGCAAAGGGTTCTCAGGTAAGTAATTTACTAGTGTCTCCCTCTCATTTCTTGAAAAAGTTACAAGCAAGTTATTAGTTTGCAAAATATATTAGTTTACTGCTTGCAGTTCTTGAATCATTAGCTTTTCAAAGTCTTTCTGGTTCAATCCCAATTATTCGAATTTTCGCTGGGTCCTGTAAGTAGCTTGGCACTCTTCGTCAAAGAAGAGGGACCAACATAGTTCTGTTGCAAACACCTCAAGGAACTGCATTTGTGTATTTAACAAACACATAGCCAATACTGCAAGTAGTTTTCTGCTAGTATATTTGCTTCTAAAACATGATGATCTGGCTTTGGAGCTTTTTAACTGTGTTTTTTGTGCGTCCAAGAAGGAGGCGTTTGAAGCTTAAAATCAGTTTTAGTTAAAAGTAGTAAAACAAGCACTCAGTTGGTCATCTATGTACATTTCCAAAACTCCAGCAGTCCTCCTGGAAAATAAGGTAAGCCAACAACCTGGATCCCATCCCAAAGGAAATTCACTGGCTTCTGTATTTATGCTGTGGTTTTATCACCCAGTTACTTCTCCACTTCTAAGGGGAATCTTTATTTTAAAACACTTAGCCTTTTGTGAACCAAGGAGAAGAAACCAAGGGGTGAAAACTCTGAAGCCAAGGATACCTCCAAAGGAATGCCTTCAAGCCAGTGCCCTGGTGCTTAACCCTGAGATTCATTTGCTCAGATATTTCAGGTGGCTGAATTGTTGAAGTATGACAAAAAGAATGAGGTGGGCTAAACTAAAACCCACACAAGTTCAAGGTTTGGAAAATATGATGGAAAAGCATGACAGCAAACAGAGATTAATCAAAGCCTGCAAAGAAATACATATACACAGGCTTATTTTGGTCCTGACAGTATTTCTCCTCCTCCTCTGCTATACACAGAAAACCATTGATTCCCCTGAGACGGAAGTGGTAAAATACAGTCCTCTCCTGTACATCCTGAATTCTCATGTTAATCTCTACCCAAACTTGGAGTCCACATAAGACTTTGAGGGAATGTACAAAACGAGGATATTCCTCAGTTATCTAAAGAAGAAAGTTCAAAAAGAACTTAAGTGCCATTAAGCTGGCAGCGTTTGCTAACAGTTGCACCTGAGACATCACAGCTTCCATCCAAACTGGGATACAGCTGCATGAGAACTGAGCTATGCCTGTGAACTAAAACAAAACAAAACAAAACAAGCTGCATGAGAACTGAGCTATGCCTGTGAATTAAAACAAAACAAAACCAAAACGTTGGGGCAAAAGTCCATTATGCAATTACTTGGATTTGGTGTCCTGGCTAGAGGCAAAGGTAGCCCATGAGGGAAGATCAAGAAGCCAACACGCTAACAGAGAATATGGCTAGACATATTTAAGGTTAGGTTGAGATATCTGTTGTCAATAGCTTAATTTTGTATTCATTTTTAAATAAAGTATTGATGCCACTCAAGAACACATATATTTCAAAGGGAAACCAGAATTTGCTGAAGAACAGAGTACATATTGCAGGAGTGCAGAAGAGGCAGACCAGGAGTCCCTAAAATTCCAGTTGTTTTCTCCTAATAATATGAACTCATCCAGGCTGTGTTTTGATCATAAAGAAGAACTTATGTGAAAAAAAGGAGAACAGTTGCATTGGCACTAATCCAGGATAATTTTACTGCAACCAGTAGTCACTCTGGAAACACCAAACAGAGCTGAGAGTTGAGCTTCCTGATGTAGGACTGTAAGAGGTGCCTGAACAGAAGCTTTTGTGATAGCTTCCAAGATTGAAACGTGTCATCACCTATAATAATGTACTTTCCGGTCTGGAAAGGGCAAGGATAGGTAACGCTGTTCACTTAGCAACTTGCACACCTAACCGGCTGACATGAAATCCCCCATTTCACCCCGCCAGCGTTCTTACCCTTCCTCTCCCATGTGTGCCATAGCAGCAGAACAGCTGTTCATCTCCTTTCATCTGGGATCCTGCTTTTGTTTAGCCTTGACGACCACAAATCACATCACTACAATGGCCATTCTCGTACCAACAAATCACATCACTACAATGGCCATTCTCGTCGTACCACAGGCTGACGGAAAAACAGACCCACTTCAAGACTACCATTCAGAAACCCCAGAGAAGGAAGTGGAGACTAGTGTTTTCCTGGTTCCTAGCCCAGATTCTTTTCCAGCCTGCAATCCATTTTTTTGCTCATACCTGACAAGGTGCCGCATTGAAACTGAAGCCCATGTGCTGGCTGTCAGTTGTGGCTAATGTGCTAGGCAGGATAAAGGGCGAAGGCAGGTGGTGCTGGAGGTGTAAAAGCAGAGACTGCAGCCATTGAAATTGTCTCTGTACTAATTGGCAGGAAAAGGGCACTGATAGGCATGGATTGTCAAGATGGCTCCGCTGACCCTTCTGCTTAATCCAAATGAGTAATTAATGAGTGTGTTATGATTAGCACTGCAGTAAACTCTTCACTAGACAAATACTTTAAAGCTCTCAGGCTTTAGCTCACCAGCTGATTGCCATTTGGCTAGCAGATTTGTTTCCCTCTGAGAGGCTGAACACACCCATTAGTTGTGCAGGGGGGAGAATACCGCGAAAGAAATAAAAATAAGAAATCCTACCCAAATGACACCACTGTGAAAGTGGGAATGCACGTTGTCTCAGCAGAGCTGACAAAACAAGTTATAATATATAGGGCTGTTGTGTATCAGGAGCAGTTAGCAGCTGATGAAGCGAAGGAGGAATTGTGTACTGAGCATCAAAAAATGTAAAACACGTACTTAAAGGCTTCTTTTCTCTTCCGCTGAAAGAATCAGCAAAACGAGACAGGAGCCATTAGCTTCCCTTTTTCACTGGAAAGTATCAGATGGATTTGTAATGGAAAAGTGTTTGTATCCAACATCTTCAGTGCCGGCTCTGCCAAAAATACCAGCAGCCTGAAGATGGATTTGTTTTGATACCAGCAATACCTTATTTAATTAGGATTCCCCGTTAACTTGTGGCTGCTGAGATTTCACAAGAGACGCTTGTGCATTTGTGGTTGGTTCAGGGAGCAGGATATTCTGCTTTCTCACTTTAATGTCAGTTGAGGCCAACGGGGCATGGAAGTTACAGGATGGACAGTGTGGGAAGACCAGATGCTCTTGCATCAGACCTAGATAACATTGAGATAAACAGTACTGGGCCAACTGGCTCATGAGAGGTGAAGAAGAGAAGATGCACAGAAATCCAAGCAGTCAGCCAGCCCCAGGAGCAGCCCCAGCACACTCAGGGAGGGATCCACCTGTAGGAAGATCAGGAGAAGGAAGCATGTGCCATGCAGCTTATTTTACCTGTGTGAAAGGGACAAAAAGGGCCAATTTCTGTCTTCATTCTTGCCAGTCAGTCACTTCTTGCCAACTCTGGGTTCATGCAATCAGGAAATGGAATAATAAAATAAAATAAAATAAAATAAAATAAAATAAAATAAAATAAAATAAAATAAAATAAAATAAAATAAAATAAAATAAAATAAAATAAAATAAAATAAAATAAAATAAAATAAAATAACGCACTTGCAAAGCACCTTTCTGGCTTCCCCAGGCAAGCCTAACTCTATTTCACATGCTAATTATAGAGATTATAAAGAAGGGAGACATATGACTGCCACCTATCTCTGCCACTGCCCTTAAAACAAATGTAAAGGACAATTAACAACAGATTAGCTCCATGTCCTAGTTTGCCATGTGAGGATGATCGCTGACCTTCTCATTTCATCCTCATTAGTGTCTCAGGCCAACAGACCCATTGCTCTTTAATCATCACCCATCATCCTTTGCTTCAACACATGGAAACAAATGATGTGTTGCCAGGAAGGTCAGAGGTCAAATATGAGTTTTGTTGTTGCTGGAGTGCAAACTAGAGGCAATGGGGTCAACTTTGGGGCAAATCTTTGCGGCAGTCTGTTTGAGCAGAGAAACTATTTTGAATGCATGAAGCATGACACCCACTGTGTTTTTGTTTTCTCCTTGCAGCTGGAATTTACACAAAGATTTTTTTTTTTTCCAATTTTCTATTTTTTAGTGGCATGCAAAAAACACACAGGGAGAAACAACTGGTGATTCCCTTTCTTTCTGAGAATGAAACGTTAAATTGCAAAGGGATGGGATAAGTGCATCCAGGGTGTCACATGGATTTATTTTTTTTTTTTTGCCTTTCAAAGCTGCATGTTGTTCATAAAGTTATGAATGCTGGAAGCTTTTCAGGCTGCATCTCTTCATGCTGCTGCTACTCCAGTGCTACTTTCCAATTTGCCATGGATAGCCTCTGAAGACTGACAGGGCTGAAGGCACCCAGTGCCAGTGTAAATGAGCCCCATTCATTTCTTGCCATGGGCATATGGCATGTCATTGTCCTCGGCCACCGAGGCAGAAGTGATGCAATTTGTTGGCATGTCCTGTCACAGCACAAACTATCTATCCCACTGAGCCCCTAGAAAACAACAGAAGCCAGAAAAGGGCAGCCAAAAACTTCACAGCTTTATCACAAGAACACACATGCACACACCACCCTGGTTAAAAAAAAAAATAAAATAATAAAATCCCTGTCTTTTTTTGGATCTCTGTTGGATTTATATTTTTTTTCATTTCTTCAGGATCTCAAAAGTTGTTGTCCAAACCAGCACAAAGCCTGATCCTTTTCTTGTCCCATGAATGAGAATTAGGCCTTTTATTTCTTCTAATTTTAAAATCTAACTTTAGCCTAAGACCGCTGAACTGCACAAGTTCAGCATGTTTTCTGTGTAGTGCATTTAGTGAGAAGTCATGAGTTAAAAAGGTGGTCAAAGACGATACCTTCAAATTGGCAATATGATACTATATAGTACCAAGAAACTATTGAAAAAATCACATTCCCTGGCTGAGAAGAAACTAACTTGTTTGTTTCATTTTTGAATTAACTTAAAACTTGGCATGGTTCAGAATTCATAGCAGAACTTTAGGATTACTTAATGTTCCAGTTAAGTGAAACTGAAGAGAAGGGACAAAAAAATCCAGTCACAATACAAAGCAACAATAAAGAAAAGGCTGAGCACAGAGAAATTCAAATGTGGGGAAGAGAGAGGGGGAGAGAGGTAAGAAAAAAGCAGGGGGTGGAGGGGTGACCAGAGAGCTTCCCAGTAAGAACAAAACAGTTGAACTTACTCTGTCCTCATTTGCACCTGGCAAGCACAGTTGTCAAATGTTGCACTGAAAGCAAGGACACTGAAAAAAATAATTGAACAAAGCCAGAAGCTCTGCAATGTTGAGATGGTTTAGATCAAAATACGGCGAGCATTGGACCCATCTTCCTGACCAAAAGCCAGCCACCTGTGCCAGTCCATTTTTTGGAGAGAGTTCCATGCTTGGTGTCTAATTCAGCATTTCCTACACCGAGAAAAATATGCTTTTCATTTATGTCTGCCTTGAAGAAAATGTTGGTTTAAATTAAATAAAAAAAAAAAAAAAGTTTTTGACATTGAACAAGCCGTGTGAAACTCCGGACTAGTCTGAGGGTTTTCCAAAAGCCCAAATCCTAGCATTTTTCTGAATGCCGCTATATGTATTTTGCATTTGTAAGGTTTACAGCCTATTTTTGCCCTTCAGTAATAAGCTGTGCTGCAAATAAGTTGTGTGCAATAAGTGGTGCTGCAAATCAGATAATTAGAGGTGACTGTGATCAGATTTCCACTGTAAATTAAGTATGTGATAGAATGAGAGTGTGAGTTTTACAAGGGCAAATTTGTACCCATAAAATGAAGTCAGATATACTACAGTTTAGTGAGAGTTAGGTCCAAGGTGAAAAGTTCAAACCCAGATCCAAACTTCTCAAAGTTTGTGGTATGCAATATTCAATTCTATCATTTTGATTTGAGCCCATTTCTAATTATATTACTGGGTTTCTATAAACCAAATCATATGCAACATTTAAGCCGGGATGTTCAGGCTGGTTAGATTTAGAAAACAAACCCATGTTAGATGTCAGAACTAATTTTTGTAGATACAAAAGTATCATGCTCCATATGGTTCGCATTTCTGGGCATAGACTTTTTGCACTAACTAGGCCAAACGTAAGTCTGTGTGACACACGTAATTACATGGGCTGTAATTATTCTTATTTCTATTTAACTGAATACCTACGATACAGTGATTTCTCAGGTTTATTTGGCAATGCAGAGAGTTATGGAACTTGTTACCATCTCCCTTCAAAACGAAGAAGAAATAGTTCTTCCCAACTCTTACTCTTTGAGATTTCAGCCTGAGCCAGTACCACCATCACGCAGCTCATGAATTCAACAGTTTATGTGTCTGCTCCAGCAAACACTCTGTTGGTCAGTATTCTCACCCCGAGTTTGCTTCTGAAAACACATGCTCCTAACAAACTGAAAGCTCTCACATCCAAAGGTGACATTTTCCATTGGCCAGTGGCAAAACCAGAGGACTTTGGCTTTCAAAGTAAGAATATAATTTTCACATGGCAAAAGAAGTCTCTTAATCTTTCAGTAGGTAGAAACACAAATGAAAGACTTCAGGTATACGAGAGGTAGGTATACATGGAGTGGGTTCTCAAAAGTCCACAGCAAAAGACCACAAATCTTTCAGGACAGTAAATGCCTTGAAATACAAAGATATGAAAGCTAACCCAAATCTGAGCTAATTACTAATATATTGACTTGCACTGGGGCTTCTACCTGCGAGATATCTATGTAGATAGATACCTACAGAATATCTACCTGCCTGACAGGGAATTGCAGTGGGCAAAAGCAGAGGAAACACCACCCATCAACTGTGAATGAGCACGCTTGCTTTTAAACCAATTTATTCCCATGAAAATAAATTTATAGAAAGCTTCCTGCCTCCTCTTATGAATGACGTATCAGAAAAAATGACATTACTGGACATGTGGGAAGTCAACAAACCCCATTAGAAAAAGGATGGATTTTCTCATCACAGTGACAGAAGTATCTAACTCAAAGACATAAAAAAAAAAATCGGGCAGGAGTGGAGTGACCCAGTTTGTTTAGCCAATGCATTGACCATTGATACTACAAAGCATCTTGAGCAAAGCCTGCAGCATCACATGTGCAGAGCTACCTTCGCTTCTAAAAGTATACTTAATATATTTTTAAACTATTTTATTCTAATAATAATGAACATGGCACAGCACATTTCCTCCTTTTTAATTACCAGCTGGGACTTATAGGCCACATCTGCACCTCAGGTCATTGATCCCCTCCCAGCTGGCCAGTAATCTAGAGGAGGTGCTCTTGTGCTGAAGTCATTATACCTCAGTTATTGTTGCCTGGGTAATGTAATGGGGAGAAAACCCAAGTGAAAGGTGGTGCAAGTAGGTGAGTAGTAGGTGAAAAGTAGTAAGGTGAAAGTAGTAAGAAGAGCACATAAAGCAATGACAGTGAGTCAGTATAGTATCTGCAAAGACCAGACTCAGTAGTTTCCCTCTCTTGATCTACTTGTGAGACCTACTGAAGAAGGAACAAGACTCTACCTTCAGTGTTTTTTAGTTTTAACAGTGAGAGGTGAGGGTACTGCATAGTCATGTGTGGTTTCTCTCCTAAGATTGTCATTACCAAGAAAAAAGGGGATTTGAAATATAGGTAGAAAAAACTTGAACAAAATTTAAAGAACAGGCTTTATCAGAAGGCTAAAAATTTCTCAGGTTCCACAGCCACCAGTATGGGAAAAGACCATCTTCTTTTAATAGCAGGGTCAAAGTGTCTACTACAACAGGGTACTAACAGTGGCAAAATAGAGGAAAAACATTAGAATACAATGTAAGGTACCAGTAGAATATAGACTTTAGTATAGAAAATAAGGATACTGAGGACTAAGGCTTGGATGAAATGGTGAACAAGTGAAAACTAGTAAGAATGAATCCTTAAAAGTTCATTGTACAGATATCCTAGCAGAGGAATGGCGTCACCATTAGCTGATAATGACACAATTTTGAATTTTAGTGATGAATATTGGTGCTGTTTGTATAAACATCGAGTGTTTGTGTCTCATGAACCTGATGCATTAGGAAGTAGTACATTAGTAAGATGGGGACAAATTTTTTAGCAGGGCCTGTTGCACAACTGGCACAGGTTGCCCAGAGAGGTGGTTGATCCCTGTTTCCATCCCTGGAAACATTCAAGGTCAGGTTGGATGGGGCTCTGAGCAATCCAATCTAGTTGAGGATGTCCTTGCACGGTGCAGAGGGGTTGGACTAGGTGACCTTTAAAGATTCCTTCCAACTCAACCTATTCTATGATAAGTCTGAAAGACAAAAAATATTACTTGCCAAAAGAAGTTTCTAAGTTGGTGGACTTGATCATATGTAAGAATTCAAGGAGAGCTGACAGAGAATACTGAAGGAGTTTGGAAAAATGGAAGACATCTAGTGCTGTGTCAGTATTGGAAAAGATGTAACTAGCAATATTTACTGGCCTAGGAAACTTAACTAAAGAAAGAAATGATATTTAGTTGTATCTACTTATTGTAGGGACCCCAACTTTCTACTCTGAGCAAATCTAATGTAGCATTTGGCCAAACTCCTTAATCAAAGTGCATATCTAGAGCATGAGGCATCAGACAAGTGTCTAGTCCTTGCAGTATTTTGAAGAGTAGCATATTTGTGGAAATATTTCTGTAGTTAAAATTAGGGGATAGCAGAAAGTCTGACAAAACAGTAAATGAGGAAAAGACTGGCTGGCCTGTAGAATGAACGACCTGAATCCATTGGCATTCTGGGTCCAGTTTGTAATACTGCCAATTCCAAGTGAAATGTGTAGCAAACAGAAATGTGGGACTATGTTTTTTCAAGAAGTTATTCTAAAAAAAAGGTACAGATGATACGGTGAGCACAGAACTCAATGAGCTTCTGTTCTGATTCTGTGGAAGAAAGTTAATCTAATTGTTGGGTGAATAAACAGAAGAGACATGAGGGCAACTAGGACCACGTCTCTTGAGGACGAGACAGAGATATTGCACATATAGCTTGTGTCCACTTTCTAAAAAGTATATTGAAAAATTGGAGAGGGTGAGATAAAAAGCCACAAAACTTACTTGAGGCCTGAAGGAATTGTTTTACAGTGGAGGACTTACAGAGCTCCATCCATTTAGCTTATCAAAAAGAAAATTGAGAGGTCGTTTGATTACAGTATGTAAGTGCCTTCACAGGGAGAAAATACAAGGTAGTAAAGGCCTCTTTAATCTAATACAGAAAGAAATAACAAGAACCAATGGCTAAAAGCTGAAGTCGGACAAATTCCAATTGGAAATAAGCCACAGTGAGAATGATTAACTGTTGGAACAAGCTACCAAAGGAAATGGTGGATTATCCATCTCTTGATTGCTTCAAATCAAGGCTGGATGCTGTGATACTTATAACCAAACACAAGGTAGATTTTACTCTAAATCAGGTTACTGAGGGAAACAAAGTAGTTTCAGATATGCAAGAGCTGAAACCAGGTGAACTAGTTTCTCATTCTCCCCTTAAAACATTATTTTCTTTTTATTTTGTAAATAAATCTATTCACTGAATTTAAAAAAAAAAACTTTTTCCAAAGTAACATTTCTAACCAAAACTTGCCATGAAAATCCCCTTGCCCCCACCAAAGTAAAAAAAAAACCTGTCATAGTTAGCTCTGTCTGAAGTGATCTTCACCTCTTTATGCCTCAGTTTTGTAATTGCATAATGATAAGCCTTAGGCATTTGTACACATCTCAAATATCCCCAAGTTTCTGCAAGAGCTGGAGTTCCACAGAGAGAAACAAGGCAAGATCTCAAAGGCAAAGCACAGTAAACTAACAAAAATTAGCAGAGAAAACAAGCCGGTGTCTATGATTTGAAGTATCTTTCAGAAGTTGAACTTTGTGAAACTCTTAAAGTGTGCCTTGGCATGGAGGATCAGCAGAATTGTCTAAAAGTAAAATTAGACCTGGCACTTTCTCTTCCTCCCTGTTGTATGAGCACCACTTTTCTTCTTCTTTCACTTTGCATTTCTTTTAGATACCACCATGTCTAGACTATTTTTATTCCTTTTTGGAGATGTTTATTGCACCTCCCTTTATGTAAGCATTCAGTGTTTTCAGCCTGTTTTGATTCCACTGTACCCCATCTGAAGGAGGGGGAGGGAAAGAAGCAGCTAAGATCAATACACCCTCCCCTTCTCCTGTGTCCTTTGTCCCATGACACAGAGTCATCCTGAAAAGTCTATACAGAGACTTTAACTAAGTTTGAAGAGAAATTCTGCAACACTTATCTGTTCTGAGTACCTCTTTTGTTTGAAAGTACAACAAATGTTCAAACCATGGAGTGGCCCGTGAACTCCATGTCTTCCTGTACATCCCTGTTGCTCAAGAGACCACAGAAGTCAACCTGTATCAGCAGGAAATGATGAGTCCTCTTAACCCAGCCCAGATGTATTTACCAGCCAATCCATCCTAAATGTTCAAACCATGGAGTGGCCCGTGAACGCCATGTCTTCCTGTACATTCCTGTTGCTCAAGAGACCACAGAAATCAACCTGTACCAGCAGGAAATGATGAGTCCTCTTAACCCAGCCCAGATGTATTTACCAGCCAATCCATCCTTAGAAGTGTATTCTTTGTTTCCTCTTTGCGCCTCTGTGTTCAGCTGCTTTGAAATGGAGTTTGGAGAGGAAGAACCATGTAGCACTCATTATACCCAACTACACAAACACCATGGTCATTCAAGCTTGTTCAGACATATAATGTGAATTACTGCCTGTCTGTGTTAAGGCACTTACAGTAAATATTCTGGTGCTCCAAGTATTCTTTTAGCGTGTGCATTTCTTTCCATGGAAGCCCCTAACCTTGCCTGGATTAGTATAAGTTAAAACATTTTTAAAGCTTCATAGAAATGAAATTTATATAAACAGACTTTCTTCTTCCAATCTTGTTCAGACATATAATGTGAATTACTGCCTGTCTGTGTTAAGGCACTTACAGTAAATATTCTGGTGCTCCCAGTGTTCTTTTAGCGTGTGCATTTCTTTCCATGGAAGCCCCTAACCTTGCCTGGATTAGTATAAGTTAAAACATTTTTAAAGCTTCGTAGAAATGAAATTTATATAAACAGACTTTCTCCTTAGATGGAGAAAGATTAAAAAAAAAATACTGTTGATGTGTTTACCCTCACAGTCTTGTACTGGTTAGAGTAAATGTTAAAGTCTGTAAACAACATAAAGCAAAACAAAACAAAGACATGGCTCAGAAACAAAGTTTTTGGATGATTTTATAGGAAAAAGAAGGTCCTGTCTTAACTCTTCGACGATGTTGTGTATATGGACAGGATCTGGTGATGTCACCAGCAAAGCCTACCTCAGTTTGAAATAACAATGCACCATTCGTACAGGGTGTGCACCTAGGTAGACCTAGGAAAAAGGAGTGGAGAGTAGGAAAAGAAAGCCAAAGTTAATTATTTGGATACTATCCCTTATGTTCTAATGCACATTGAAAATTATGGACCTTCAACTCCAAGTCTTAATACGTGAGCCAAAGCACTAATTGAGGAACTCTGGTCATTTGAGAAGCATCTCTTTGATCCAACAGTGACTTCAATGTAGAGGAAGACTGAACACGATGGGAACAACCTTGCTTGCTCCAGTCAGGGGTATAAGCACATTGCTTAGATTAAGAATGATCGAGATTTTCAGAGGGAGATCTGCATGCAAAAGTCCAGAGCTAGATTTCCAAAGAGTTCCATGTCCCATTAAACTACTACAGGCTCAGCAATAATGACAGAACACAGGTCCCCCTGGCTGTTTAGAAGAATAGAGGCTGGAACCATCAACGAAATATACAGTTTATTTTCCACTACTGCTATAATATCTATATGTATATGCAGATTATTTTTTAAATTTAGGCCCCACTTCTATTAGTAAGAACGCTGCCAAAGGCATTAAAAAAGTAATTATTTTTTTTAAAAAACGAAAGGTGAACTTCTCTATGTTTGCAGTGGCTACGAAGTGGGTTTAGGGAAACTGGACTAAACTCCATCTTCCCTAAAGATGAAACAGTCCTTGAAGCACAGCTGCCAACACTTGCCCCCAGGTGCCATGATCTCCCCCTCTTTCTTCCCCTCAAAGCAGTAGGAATTAATCAAGACTTTTTGCATAGGGCTCAGAGGAGGGGGGAAGAGGGAAAGTCTGTCATATGTCATTAGAATTGTGATTGTACATGTCACCAATGACATAGGTGGTTTAAAATTGTACGTATGATTTTATGAGAAAATGAAGTAATCAGCTATAAACACATTTGTACATAATCTTGCTTTGACATTTATTTTTAGTGAACCAGGAAAGTCTACACTCTTCTTGAGGTCAACAAGAAAATAGTTCTCATTGGAAGAGAACATTTTTGTTATTACACTGAATGGAACGAGTTGTATATTAAACAACATAGAGTGGGACTGAATCCATCTCCTACCAGAGCTGAAAATTTAGTATGCTGTGCTTCCCTTTTTTCCATTACAGTTATGTATCAAGTGCATTCAATAAAATGCCCTTCTCTTAGAATTACTGAATATACATAAGGGGAAAGTGTTGCTTATTACAAATTATTTTAACTGGTAATTCTTGTTGAGATGAAAGCTTTAATTTCTATGAGAGTTCTAGAAGTCAGGTGAGGCTGGCAGCAGGTAATCAATCACAATTACATTTAATCACAAAATTCAAAAGTCACAGCAGTTTAAAGTATGTTTAAGCACACACAGGTGATACCCTGAAACGATTTCATTTTGCATAGTACAAATAGGAGGGAAAAGCAGTTTTATTTATTTTAAACAAGATTACTTATTCTAGTGATGAAAATTAAGGGTCTAGACCAGCAAGGAACCCTGAACAGGTTTGCTGATAAATCTGCAAGGAAAGCAGGTACTCCCAGAGGTTTCCTGCAGTGACACTGCAAACTCTGACCCAGCCAGTCCACTGTAGACCTAGGCGTACGACAAGGTGATTAGTGGATGCCATAATTTGGCTAACAAAAATTAAACCACACAGTGCATTTTTCCATTTTTTTTTTTTTCCCTCCTCAAAAGGAATTTTACTACGTTTTACCCCATATCGCAGTGCGGGAAATCTGGCTTCAGCCTGGTTCCCTGCCTGAGGCACCTGGAAACCACATTCTCTGCTCCTGCCCAGGGACCACACTATCTGCTGGTGGGTTGGACATCCAAAGAGAAGAAGGTAGGGAGGAATCTCTCAGTCTGCTGAAATAAAGGGGTTACTGGAGGAAGCCAGCTGAGGTGCTTTTCACAACAGAGTATCCTACTACCAGGCCCAGCACCGTCCTGTCTTTAATCCCATTATTTTAATGATAATGGAAGAATTGTATGTATAAATGTATGAAGAGTTTCTATCGTAGTGTCTAGGCACTAAAGATGGAGAATCTTATTCAATTCTGCTGCTTACTTGGTTCACAGAAGTATTTGAACATAGGCCCACCCCTTTCTGGATGAGCTGGATTTAAACACTGCCCTGAGTTTGAGAGGAAAATTGATTACTTGCTCTAAAAGTCACTTGGGAGGTGGGAGAGATGGGTAAGAATGAACGTCTGGTTATTTGGAGAAACAGAATTGACATCAACAGTGAAGATTGAGAGGAATAAATCCTCAAAACCTCAGGTTTATGGCAATTTTCTGTAGGATCGGGCAGTTTAGGCAGAAGTAGGGGCTAAATGAGGGTCTAACACGTTCTCCATGAACTTGTCAGGTAGTCAGCTGCTGGATCAGAGAAGGTGATACTAACTTCTCCAGTAAGCAATCTAGCAAACTAGCAGCCTAAAGTTAATTCCCAGCTGAAAACATGTAATCAATTCAGTTACCTCCAAACTGAAGATCTGAGCAATAAACTCTGTTTTTCTGTGAATATTCCTTGTAAAATGCAATGGTTGAAATGAGACTCCCCTGAAATATCTTCATGGAAGAAATAAAAAGAAATGCAAGCACAGAAAGTAAGTTTCTTTTTTTCCAAAGAATTCTCCACTTTGGTCTCGAATATATAGAAAAAGTCACAGGCCACCACACATTCTGTGTTTTAATTATTCTAAGGAGGAATTTTGATTGCAACTACCCATGTCTCTGCCTCACAACGTGGCTGAGATCCAGTAGCTTGAATCTTAGCATACATGGCTGAATAAGGAGTACTAGAACAAACAGTACTAGCAAACCACCCTTTTTTGTGTAGTGAGGATATGGGTAAAAATCTACCATCTGAGACTTCTTGTTTCTGAGAGGAACTAATGTCTTTTGTTTGACCAGCTAATCCAGTTTGCAAATATAAACATTTACAAGGCCTTTACCAGGCCTCAGGACTCAGCTTCTGCACCTGGCACCTTCTTTTCCAACTACATGTTCTAAGTAAAAAACCATGCTACTGCTCTTTAAAAACTGTGCATCTTATAGACTGTTATGGCTCTAAAGGCCGCCATTTCTACATTCAGAAAAAACAGTACATTCTTAGTGCTTTGAACTTATTTCTGTTCCAAGGAGGCTTAATCGAAAGCACTTACCTAAGGAAATGTTTGTGAATATATATGTTGCAATAAAAAATATGGGATTTAGGTAGAGATATGGTGTTATGAATTTAATTCCCATGACCATAAAGTGTTTTCATGGGGTCTTAATTTATCTGGAGTCTTCCGGTTAAGATCATTTTTTAAATAAGATTTCTAGATTAGTGTTTCCAGAAACAAGTAAACTAGTTCTGCAAAAGAGGTGAAGGTTTCTTTGTCAATCAAATTCTTTTAAAAAATTACTCTTGATGCTTGAATATGCTTTCTTTAAAGGTAATGACAGAATACCCATTGACTGTAACAGGGTAGGAGCTTTGATGCATGGTTTACTTAGTGAGATACCATGGGCTAATATTATCCAACAGGTCAGAAGAGATGAGCACAATGACCTTTCTTTGGCCATAAAAATCTATGAAGAGTGATAAGCATTGACCTAATGCTGCTTCTCCTACTGGTGTCAATAACTGAGTAGTAAGGCCAAAGGGGAACGTGTCTACTTTAGTAAAGCATAATTTAAACAAAATTGAATTGAACCAAAGGTAATGCATTAGGTAGAAAAGGTAATGCAAAAGAACTGCAGTAATGAGAGGGAGGAGTCAGTCGTTTGGGCTCATCTGCCAGAAGCAAGATGATCAACTTGGAAATTCCATGCTCTTTGATCAGGTAGAGAGGCAACCAGGCCAGTAAGAGGCTAGATAGCATAGAGGCCTTAAGAGAGGGAGAGACCTAGGCGCTGTGGCTTAGATGAACCCTATCTAAGCACTTGAATTAGGTGCCCAAAATGAGAGTCTATTTGCCACTGCTTCTGCAGTCAACATCAAAGAGAGCTCGATACTTCCTATAGGACTCAGATCCTTTTTTTGCTGAACAATTGTTTTGCAGCGTGAATCTCTCTCTATGGTCACAGGTTAGGGCAACCAGCCTCCTTTCCCTGGTCCTTCAGTGAAGTGTATACTTTCAGTTAGGATTAATCCAGGGTTATTTGTCAAGGCATAATACACAGCACTCTGGAGAAGGCTAAAACACGTCACTGCCCCTGCAGTTATTAGACACTAATCTCAGAAAGAGCAAAATCTGTTCTTAGAAATACCAACATGTTTTCTGGCTAATCAATGGTAGTAGCTAAACTGACACCTAGTAGATCACTGATAGAGTAGACAATACCTACATTTTTAGCTCCTGAAAATTCTCTGAAGTAACATGAATGTAAAGTAATATTGGCTGCAACTATTCTCAGGAGAGTTTGGACACCAGCTCCCTTCAGTTGCTTTGGAAATTCTCCCAACCATTTGCCCAAGAGTGTTAAAGATTTTGCAAGTACCTCTATAGCTTTAAAAAATCTGTAGAGGGGAGGAGCTGCCATACAGTGAATTTATGGAGGCTTAAACATATAAAAAAAGACAAAAGGTAAAACAAGACAAAGAGTAACTATTTGTATTCTCATTATTCTCATTCTGCAGACAGATCTGCAGAGCATAAGACTGGGAAAGACAATATACATCACTGTTCCTTAGTTTGAGGTATTCTTGTTCTCTACAATATTTTGTCTTAGTCTTCCGCTTGTTATGAATATGCATAGGTTTCATTAGGCTTCTAAGTCAAGTATGCATACTGGATAAAGACTGAGCACATTAGTTTATTTTTCAGCCTTCTACTTTCTTTTGCAGTATGGGAATAACTGCCAGCAGAGCTCGTAACACACCTCTGCTTTTGAACCCTTCAACCTTACTTCCCTGAGCATAGGATTTTGTATGCCTGAGAATACTTCTAACCACCACAATCCATCTGAATCCAAGATTCTTTCTAAGCCAGGAAAGAAACCAACCGAAAGAAACCACAATTCCTTAAAATTGAGTTACTTTTACAATCTATAATAGCTGAGGATTAGATCTAAATTTATAGTCTCACTGAGGTGCAAGCTCCTCATGCTTAGTATTGAGTGAATGCAAAGTAAAAGAGCCCAAAATGCTTAAAAACATACACACCAGTCAGAGAAAGGAAGTATTGTTATCACTGGTGGCATACAAGTCCATGAGCTGCCACCAGTATTTGTTTCTCAAATATATTCTCTAAGGAAGAACCTGAATGTTGCTGGTGAGCAGGTAAATTGAAGAAGTATCTAATTATGGAGTTCATAATGGAGCAAAGCACAAATCATTGACTGTTAGGTAAATACTCCAGAAAAAGTTGTAAACCCAAACTTTGTCAGATGTGTAGTATTTCTGTGCTTCAATATTGCTAAATACACTGTTGCAACAGCTTCAATTCAGGCAACAATTTGGTGTCACTGTGCAAACAAGGGTTTGCAAGTGTGTGTATTTGGAAACCAACATACAAACGAACAAAATCTACTTTTTAGCTTAATAATTCTTCAGTTCTGATTTGAGTTTTAAATCATTCCATTCTTACTTAACCAGAACTGGTGATAACTATTACTAGGTTAAAGTGGAGGGTGATTACAGTAGTGTGAAGGGATTCTCATGTCAAATCCACAACTGTGGTATTGAGAAAGCAGAGAAACAGCCTACTGATTTAACCAGTGTTTGGATAGACCCTTAGACCACTATTTCAGAAGCTGTCCAGATGGTCTTATCTTATGACAATAGGGACAATTACATTTTCTGAGTGGGTGGTGTGGGATGGGAAGGAGTGGAATATATATATGTATACATTGTTCTCTGGTTTAGTGCAGATGATTTCTTTATGTTCCTCAGTTTTACATGGAGGGTCAAGTTTGAGCAAGCAACAGAATTTCAAAGAAAATGTATCACATTTCACTGAGTTCTACATCAAAGCCACGCATAAAGCATCTCATGATTTTTATGTTGCAGCATAAATCAACGAAGTTTACTCATAACCACACTAAACATGAGATTTGTATGGTTCAGGGATTTGTTATTTGTATCTTACTTAAACACTTCATAAAAAGACTTCAGTATCTGTTCACTGTGTATATTTTCTGAATTCCTTATTGGAAGACACGATTTCTTTTTTTCTCCCATCTCCTGTATTTAAGCATAAGTTGGGATATTTACAGAACTCCCATCAAATACCTTCTTTTGCTACTTATCCTAGTTTTCCATTAAACATTCTACACTGAAAATAACTTATTAGTAGGCTGTATCTCTTCTCTTTGATCGGTGATTCTTGGAATTGAAAGGATACGGAAACCTGATCTAATTTTAAGTCCAGAATTACAATGGTCTATAGGTTTCTCATGAGACAAATTTCTCACTCCACATTGAGAGGACTGCGTTGGACATGACATACATGTATACATAGAAATGCTTCTGATATGGCAAAGTTAAAAATTAAATTTAAAAATAATGCTATAATGTTTCATCCAAAGACTTGAAAACCAGTAAAGTTTAACTAAATTCTTTTTTATGCTTCTAAATGGGAAAGAATATCATCTGTTCATTCACTGCTAGGAAAATGTAATTAAGAACCTTGATAATATTTTTCTGAAAATATGCAGTCCTGATAAACACTTTCATGATGTTCATCAAGCATCAAGATGTGAAGATGGGTAGGTGCATTATTGTTTATCACTTGCTAACCAGGTGAAGACTGTAAATAAGGATCAAACTGCAGAGTTGTGCAAAAAAGTCGACGAAACACCAGTCACTTGGGAAGACCTAAGCAACGCAAGGAGGACAAGCTTAATCATAACACAGAGGTGAAACAAAATGTGCAGTGTTGGACAATCCCATTGAGCAGATGTCTATATACTGGTACAAGAACAAGGATATAAATGGGAGGATCTGGATGTTTTCCTAAGTGAAAATATTAGTAAAAAGGAGTGATGGCACTTTCTTTTTCTCATAATTTTTTTCTCATTAATATGGAAGACTATAATTTGTTCAGGAAAGATAAGGTAAGAAAAAACTATCCATACTGTGGGCAGAGTTGCTGAAAGTCTATTGGCAGTGACTACAAAGGAGAAGAATAGTATGCTGCTGGGACAAAGGATTACAGCTGGACAGGGATACCACTGGACAAAGCTATTTGTGAGTATCAACCAGCATAATCCAAGACTCTGGCCTCAGTGTTAAGTGGGTATTTCAACCACCCATGTATCTCTCAGGAAAAGAGTTAATGGGTAAGACAGTTTTATTCCATTGGTGATAGGTTTTTTTGATTCATAAGGAGAAAGCATTTGGAGGGGAAGATTTTTTTAATGATAATTCTAAATGATGGGGAAGAAATTGTTGAGAATAATATGAAGAAGAAAAGTGAAATAGGAAGGAGAGGCCACGAAATGGCCTCTGTGATTATTAGAAAGTGAAGAACAGATATAAATAACATAAAAATGATTATTTTCAAGAATACCAATTAAAAAACTTGGAGAATTGGTAATGGGAGTTTAAGATAGCAGAGCTGAAAAAATGAACACAACCATATCAGTGCCAAATATACGAGTGGAAAGGAATGACTGAAAATACAAAAAACACTGGCTTAGCTAAAAACTTCATTAACTTGAAATACAGGCAGGAAACAAACTGAAAGGACAGACTGTGAGAGAATTGAGTAGCATCAGCAAGGGATCTTCAAGTTGAACCAGAGAGAGCACAAAATGAGAATTTAGAGTGCTGCATCACATTACTCAACCTGCTGAAAAGGCAGGCTGCTGTGGGCAAGAATGGCCCCTCTCTGCCCACGCCCTGCTTATGTTCTTCTGCCACTTCTCTCGTGTGAGGTCTGCCAATGGTGACACTACAAGTGAGTTGAGTCAACTCATGACCAGACAAAAAAACCCTTATGTGCAAAAAGAAAAAGTAGGAAAAAAAAAAAAAAAAAAGGAAGGAGTTCTGTCAGATCAACACATGAATCTGACTTGCCACACTGCTGCCAGATCTAACACGGGAGATTTAGTTGCAACATGCAGCTAGGAATAAGGGCCAGGTGCTGGCACTGGCCTTCTCAGGAGGATTGAATTAAGTTGGACTGAATTAAATGAACATAAAATGAAACTTTTATTTAAGTCTGGCTTTTCAGACCAACTGTGTTTGAAAAAAGTTGTCCTTGGGTACCTCACAAAGAGGTGGAAGTGCTCTCTGCACAGACAGAGGACTATCCTGAGAACTTACTGATAAGGCTCCAAACTGGAGCAGAGTTACTGGGATGCTAGGGGAGGCAGTGAAAGAGGAGAGGAAAGAGTAGACATGAAATTACAGCAACAAAGCTTTGTCCAACAAAGCTTTGGACACTAACTCAGCTGATAATTTTATCATAAAGCTAGAAGATGACTGCAAAGTTAATTTTGCACTTTTAGGAAACCTCTGTAAAAACAATGATGGTTTCAAATATGAATATCATCTATTGCTATTTCAGGCTTTGTAAAAATGTTTGAATCACATAATAAGAAACTTCAAACTGCTAACCTAGGAGCAAAGGTAAAAAATGTGACAAGGTAATTTAGACCTTCTTTCTCTAAGTAAGAAGATTTCTTTGTGAAATGAACAGCAATATAGTTAATGTTTGAAAATGGAAGGATTAATCCGTAAAATAATGGTCCTCTTTTCTGGGTTTCTACCCTCTCGTTAAAGCAGAAGTAGAAACAAGCCAAGCCTGAACAACACTTCTAAAACAAACTAATCATTTTAGTTCCTAGATATATTTATTAACTAAAAGTATAAATTAGAAGACAATCAAAGGTTAAACCCAAAGCTGCAGCCAGTCTCAAGGTATTCCAAATGTGCCTGTTTAATATGCACTGCAGATTAACGGGTATCACACATTGATTCTAGCTGTACTTTTTAGAGGAGGTGGAGAAGGAGGCAAGACACTGTGATAAAAAATACAGTCTTTGTTTCAAAAACAAAAATGAGATTGTAAAATTGAAAACACGAAAGTGGAAGAGAATCACTAATAACTATATTCTTTATCTTCAAAAAAAATCAACAAAACCTTGCTTCGCTGTATGTTCCAGTGTACTACAGGCAGGCATTATCCAGCCCCTTTCTGAATGTTGGCAGGAGAGTTTGCTTTCCCAACTCTGTGAAATTCTAAAATATAATGAAAATGCAGCTACCGTACTTTCTAAGCTCTTGGTAGATATTTTCACTTACTTTGTCATTTTCAGGGGGGAAACAATGGTGGCATCTGTGCCCTGGTGCTAAGTGCTCATTTGCATGCAGAGGCAGAGAGATATCCGTTTATTATCAATTTTATGCATTACTTCATTTCATGGTGTTAAAACAATTACATTCAAAGGGTTCAGCAGTCCACAGCCAAGCTATTCAGGGCTCCAGCAGCATCATATAATAACGTTATTCAGGGAGAGACACATACATCATAGTTTACTGACTTAGAAGTAAAAAAGAGAGGGAGAGGGAGAGACAGAAACAACTCCTATAGAGCTGGATGCAGAATTTGTAAAACATCAGAGATATTACAATAAGGAGAGAAACTCAGGGCAGATGGACACGAAATTCATTAACTTCTGAGTTACTTTCTAAGAAAGTTGGGTAAATTCTTTACACACAACACTTCTACCAAATTCTACGCCACACATAGTCTCAACGCCTTTTATGCAATGCTCTTCCTCAGCCATACTGCAAAGTTTCATGAGTGAAAAAACACAGAATGTGCACCTCCCCTCGAAGGTCTCAGAATACATACCTTGGAACGGCAAACAAACGGTTTGGGCTGAAGAGACTCTTATGCTCAGAATGCTCTCTACATGCAGTGGATTGGCAATCTGATGATTTGGTTACTCCTGTCAAGGCTCCTCCTCCCATGAGGAATTTACATTTATGCCTTTTATGCAATGCTCTTCCTCAGCCATACTGCAAAGTTTCATGAGTGAAAAAACACAGAATGTGCACCTCCCCTCGAAGGTCTCAGAATACATACCTTGGAATGGCAAACAAACGGTTTGGGCTGAAGAGACTCTTGTGCTCAGAATGCTCTCTACATGCAGTGGATTGGCAATCTGATGATTTGGTTACTCCTGTCAAGGCTCTGCCAACCCTCCCATGAGGAATTTACATTGGTCTATCAATTTACATTACCTAAAACAGCTGTGCATGTGAAGGATTTCAAGGTTTTAAAATGAGGACCTACCCTCCAACACCAGTCAGCTCTCCAAAATCTGGTGAAAACTGTGGATCAGTAGTGAACAAATTTAAAAAGCACATCCACTGTCAGGGTTTCCCTTATTGGGTCTGATGAGATATTTGTTTCAGCAGAAAGCAAACAAACTACTTAATTGAGCATTTGCTGAAAATTTTTAAAAACGCAAAAAAAATTTAAAATCAAACAACTTTTAATAACACTTCACTGCCAGAGGAAAATAAAATCAATGCTGTCCTTATAAAATAAAATAAGTGATTACCAACGTTTTGACTATTATTTCTCTAATCATCTACCTTCAAGAAAGAGACTTCAGTGAAGCACAAGAGAAGAAAAGCCTTTTAGAAGCATTTCAACGTAGTGGGCTCATGAAATAAGAAACTGGAAGAGGAATTTTATTACCTGGCCTATCACAGAAAAATGTTTGTTGAAGTGCTTAGAAATTTTCCATCATTTCTGGCCAGAATATGCACGCAGTGCAGTGATAAGGTATGGGTCTGCTCAAGCTGTGGAGAAATGCAAGTTCTTGGCAACTGGGAAAACCAACTGCTTCCTGATAAGGACAGCAGAGGAAAATAGAGTCTTAGCATTTTTCAAGCTATGGGCCACTCTCAAAAGGATGGGGGAAAATATATTCTGGGCTGCTGCATGGCCAGAGTGCTGACAGAAGCAAAGGGCAGTATGTGGTTGAGGTGGTGACAGCTCTAGGGGATGGAGTGCTACTGAGGAGCTCACTATTGCTGGAGCTGCAGAGCCAGGCCATTGCCTTTCAGTCTTTCCTCATGGGGACCATCCCAGGTACCAATGCCCCAGAGAAGAGTCAGTGGCACCAGGTTCCTCAGTGACTCCTGGCAGCTTTCCTGTTTCTGCTCTGAATATCTCAGTGCTTACTTCTGAGCTATATCTCCCCTGTCCTTGCCATAGCCACCTTCTAGCATTAAAATAATCAGGGTGCCAGCAGCAGCCCAGCTGTGCCACATCTGCATGGCTTGCAAAAGCCATCTTAGAAGCAAGGTAAACACTCAGTGAATTGGCCCATGTTGATTCCTCATTAGGCTGCTAGCAGTGTCTTGTCTAGCCAGTTTAAAGCTAGCGTGGCTATCTTTACACTACATTGCAGTCACAACATTTACCTTAAGGGCAAGGAGAATGCCTACTACTAGTTTTATTAGGCTATACAAATTAAGCAACTTCCAGAACTGAAAAATTGGGTCTAAGTTTTATGTCAATAGCTTCTGGTTTATTTCACTCTGCAGGGATCATGAGCTCAGACACAGCTCCACGGCAAAGCCCCTGTATCGCTTGCTGCTCAGAGGCTTGATTCAGGGCAGTGTGGTAGGCCTACTGCTGTCCCTCATAATGGAAGAGAGTCTCATATGCACCAGGTTCTTCAGTCAAACCCCTCCTGTTACAAAAACTGGACAAGAACACAAATCGTAATAATTTCCCTGTTACTTTTGCTCTTCCTGTCTTTGCTATATGGTTTATTCTGCAAGCTCTTCAGAGAAGCGACTCTCTTTTCATTAATTATTATGCCTGTATGATGAAGTCCTGATAACTGACGATGGGTCTGAAGATACAAACATTAGCCTAACAATAAAGCCCTTAAAATTTAACTAGGTTGAAATAAACCTAGTAACTATCTAGTGGAAAGGAGACAGAATGATAACCAACAGGAAGAGGTCCTGGTATTTGGATGGCAACTGCAGAGACAAGAAAAAGAAGACACCAGCAAAACATTAATGTGTCAGAAAACAGGGTCAGTGTGTGGAGCTGTAAAGACAGGGAAAAAGATAAATACAGCCTGACAGGAAAAGAAGCTTCAGCTTAATGGAAGAATGGATATTTACAGACTTGGTTTTAACTTTCTTGCTCTATCTGACTACAGAATATTTTTAATGCCCTATTTTTTATTATTATTGACAGTCTCCTCTTTTTTAAGAAAACATATCTCCATGTACTGTGTTATGGGTCAACATTCCTTGAGTTCAGTGTTCTTTCCTTCTTAACACAAAGCATATACAAATTAATTAGTTTGCATTTGTTAATATCAACAAATTAACACATTTTTGTTTAAGAGACTCATAGAATAAAAAAAAAAACACCCAAATTTAGAATACATCTTGAAAAGATTGCTTTTCATGAGTTTTCAAGAAAAACACCTTGTTTTTATAATACATTTTCATACGTTTTATCATAGGAGGATTTGCACTGGTTTAGTCCCTCGTAAGAATTCAAGGACCATACAAAGACACTAACCGTATTGCCAGCCTGAAATGTCCTGTCTCCTTTGGTTATCCATGGTGGATGCTCAAGAAGAAGCTCAAGAAGTAGGGTGTGCAAAGAGGGTATCTGCACTAACTGTCTGCCCAGTCTTATGCTGCTGCATTCAGTGGACTATGACATGCAAAGCCTTGTGACTCCAAAAGCTGTAGCAGCTAATTTTACTTCAATCTAACTAGGATCTTTAGCTAACCACAACATGCTAGAGAGATCTGTGGAAAAATAGCTAAAGATTTCATACTATTATCTTGATGGAGAAAGACATGTAATAGCCAGTGAGTACTCTCTTTGTTTGCTGATAGCCCTGGAATGAGTGCTGCAATTTCAAAATGGAAACAAGTGAAAAGTTCAGATGAAAGATGTTTTCACTGTGCTTTTAGTACCCTCAGCTCTCTTTTCCTCTAGTCCTTAAACAAGGATAAAATACAAAAGTTTACTACTACACAGGACTTAGTGTCTGTACCTTGCATCACATGGTACCACAGAACGAATCACAGAATGGTTTGGGTTGCAAGAGACTTTTTAATGATCATCTAGTCCACCTCCCCTGCCACGGCAGAGACATCTTTCACTAGACCAGGTTGCTCAAAGCCCTGTCTTAACCTCACCTTGAACAGTTCCAGGGATACGGCATCCACTTCTCTGGGCAACCTGTTCCAGTGTCTCACCACCCTCATCATAAAGAATTTCTTACTTATAGCCAATCTAAATCTACCCTCTTTCAGGGTAGATTTTTACATCTAGAAGCAAGTTAAGCAAGTCATTAGCACTGTTAAACAACTTTGCTCCCTTCAAATAATACGCACACGGGTCTGACAAAATTTAAGGAGGGTTAGCAAGAAAAGAGTTTGTATAAATCAGCTGACAATCAAAGCTTGAGTGATGATGAACATCTGCAGCCTAGTCTAGGTAGCTACAGGTACACAGCAAGTATTTAGTCACCGTCTTGATTTGGCCCATACACAGTAACACTCCTCTGCTCATTAGTGCACTATAGTTCATTAGTCTACAAATGGCAAATACATAACAAATGTAGCAAATATGTGATACACATTTGCTAAATTTGCTAAATGGCACAGCGGAGTCTTACTTTGCTCCCTATTTTGATTTTTTCTTGTTTTGGGTTTTGATGTTGCTCTCTGGTTTGTCATAAGAGCTTAATAATCTTGCCAATTGGGTGCTAATATATTCAGGGGAAATAACAAGATTAATTTTCATTTTTTAAAATATACCCAAAGCTACTGTATATACCTTTCTGGGGCTGTTAACAGGAAATCAGTTTTCAGACCGGCCTGCAACTGGAACACTTCCATGCATAAAGGTACTCAGGGCAGGCAGGTGGCAGGTTGTTAATTCACCCCCTGCTCATTCCTAGAGGTGGCGTGATAAAATGAGCCACATGCTTATGACTTTAATGTGCTTGGTGCTCAAAACCAAGACGATTTCAGGACAAAACAGCATCCTTGCTAGCAGTTGGCTGAAACATCAAGAACAAGAAGAAGAATTTCTAAGACCTTATTGGTGAACATATGGCAGACTCTGATTTCCTTACTAAATCAGATGATATTACTAGAACTGGGTCATTATGCACACATTGTAATCTATCGTTAAGCCCAACAAAGTAATATTTAGCTAGTGTTTTAATTGTACTACTGGGATTTATCTCTGCTTTTCAAAGAAAAAAAAAGTCCAGGAAGGAAGAAAGAGTGGTGAGCTTTCAATTTTAATAACAGGAGATTGCCAATTTTGACAAATGACACTATCAGCTTATTCAGATAATGTTTGCATATATACGTATTTGCACATATTTTCAGTGTTATTTAGGAGATAGGAAATGTTTAAATTATTCCTTCTCTTCCATCTCATCCCTGAAAAGTACATTTCTCCTCTATCTCTATTTCTTTCAAAATGCAAGTTGGCATCATACATTTCAAACAATCTTCCAGTTTCTTCTACAAAGCCTACAGCCGGGCCATCATCATTACTTGTGTTTCCAAATGACCACGAGGACAGTGTATTGCGCGTACAAATGTCACAGAACTGATGACATACAGGAAGGAAATTAACCTCTTGGCCTGGAAATCAAGCAGTCCCTCACAATGCCAATCCATATGGCTACAATCAATTAAAATAAAGATGCATCCTTCTCATCTAGGCTGCTGAGTGATCATACAGCAAGAGTTAGAAGGTGGGAGAAACAGGGACTTCTAGGCTTTTCGTGGTGTATTCTTTTTCTTTACCAACTCTTCCCTCATGATTCCTGGGACATATGCAAGCTGCTGCCACAGGTACTGTTTATCCAGGGTACAGGACAGAAGAGAAAGGTGTGCAATTCAACTGTAGATCAGTCACCCCAAACCTGTTAAACTCACTCATTTTGCAACGTTGTTAAGCAAAAGCGCTCAGACAAATCCCGTATCTTTCTCCAACAGCTGGAGATAAAGAACCCTGTTTTCTTTTCTGTCAGGGTTAATAAAACAAGCAACTTATTAAATAGCATTTTGGCAAACACAATGGATAATGAATCCTATCCTATAGTTAAAGACTTTTAACAATTAAAAAGATTTATGAGCCGAGCACCGCAACACACGAGTGCCGGAGGAGCGAACCGTCTCCTGCGCAGGCCCGGGCAAGGCAAGGCGCCCATCCAGCCCATGGAGGGGCCTGAGGACAGGCACCTCGAGAAGATCCAGGAGAGTCTGGCAGGTAAACGTGCTGCTCAGACCCACGGGGGACAGCGAGATGGACACCCCCAGGAGCCTGGCCCTTTGATGGGGCTGGAGCAGCCGGGTACGTCAGATAGCGTGGCCCCCCAGCCCATTGTTCCCCATCAGCTACAGTACATGTCCAGCGTCTGGTTTGTCAATCATCGGATTCAATGGCTGTTTGCCTGGGAAGCTGCTGACAGGGGGCTAGGGGGGCTTGCCAGAGCTTAATTACCGTACCTCATTAAAGGGCTTCTCATTCATATTCAGTAAGGAATCATTGGAGCAGACAGATATGTCTTTGTTAGATGAACTGAAAAACATACTTTTAAAAAAATCCCTACCACTTACGTATTTACATTTGTTTGGTTAAAGAACTCTTTTCATTCTGCTTAAGAGAGAGAGAGAAGAAAAAAAAAAAAAAAAGGAGGGGGGAGCAAAAAGAGCAGGGAAGAAATAAAATGAAAGGAAAATTAACTAGAAAGAGTTTGCATTTGTAACCTGACAGGCTTATTTTTGAGGACAAAATAAATTTCATTACATAGAGTCAAATTCTGCTTTCATTCCTACTCAGTTCACAAAGATACACTGATGAGTGTGCGGAGGGCAAATCTATTTCCATGTAAGAAGGCTGGAGGGGTTAAAATTGGCTACTCTTCTTAATTTTTTTTGTTAAAAAACTCTTTTTATTCTGCGTAAGAGAGAGAGAAAAAAAAAAAAAAAAAAAAGGAGGGGGGAGCAAAAAGAGCAGGGAAGAAATAAAATGAAAGGAAAATTAACTAGAAAGAGTTTGCATTTGTAACCTGACAGGCTTATTTTTGAGGACAAAATAAATTTCATTACATAGAGTCAAATTCTGCTTTCATTCCTACTCAGTTCACAAAGATACACTGATGAGTGCGCGGAGGGCAAATCTATTTCCATGTAAGAAGGCTGGAGGGGTTAAAATTGGCTACTCTTCTCCTGGCAAAGGCTTGGTTAAAAATGTCACTACTATTTTTCCTTAAAGGAAAAGGTTAGGAAAATTTTCTATCTAACTTTTTTTGTGCCAGGTCTTCTGTTGCTATTAAACTAAAAAACCACAAAGCTAGAGCCTTAACTAACACAGTTTAGTGCAGCCACCCTGGTGGGGGTATGGATTGTAGTCTTGCTATCGCTGGTGATGTTCTTCCACCAAAGACAACATCAGCTTGTACTCATTGGCAAGCCTAACAACAACCCCATCCTTCTGCGGACAAATGGCCTAAAGAGGAAGGAAATACCTTTGTGATATGCACGAAAGATTCCACCTGACAGCTTTCATTGATATTTTTATAATCATTATTTTTAGCATGTATTTTCAATAAAATACAGGATGGACCAAACTAGTGGTTCAAACCTCATCTATTGAGTACTTCTGGCTTCCAAAGTAATATATTGGTGTTTGCCATATTTCTGGTTACTAACAATATCAAGCTATTGCGTCTGAGAGGACACAGTAAGCCTTTAGTCTCAGACACCTTGGTGCTAAGAAGATTGCCCTTATAAGATTTGTTTAAAAAATCCCACAAAACTATATGTGTAGTGCTGATACCACAGGAGGAATGACAGTGAGAAAAGCCATTTGAGCTGGGGTAGGAGCGAGTCCTTAGTCCTGTTTACACATGGCTGATTTTGGGTTAGAAGAATAAAAACGTCAAGGAAAAGAAGAGAGATGATATACCCTCTCTTGTCCCAGGCTGCTGAACTGCACAAGGCCAAGGTTTTCAGTGCCCAGCAGTTTAGGCTGACTTTTTTTTGCCTTTGAGTCTGCACTTTTGGAAACGCAGCAAGACATGAAGAGAGAACTGTGAAGAGATGTTGTGCAGTTAATATAGTTTCCCCTTATTTCTTTCTCAGAAATGGTGTTAGAAGAAATTAAAAAGGACATTCGCCTAAAGGCAGACACAAGGCACAGGAAATTTAATCCTGCATGGCTAAAGTTTGGCCAAATTATGAGCATCTGATAACAGGGTCTTTTATATATAATGCAAAGAATTTGGCAACTTCAGCTACCAGCAGAGGAATACAGAAGTTGGGGACATCATATTTATGACTGGTTTATGACAGAGAGCAGCCAATCAAACCACAGGATTTTCACAATGTATATTGACAGCTAACAACAGTCCAGCTCATTAGAGCCCCTCTGCCAGAAGAGTGCATCAATCCCATAATTGAGAAATAAGTGCATCACTCCAAGTCAGTAGTCCCTACACTCTGTTGCGCTGAAGCAATTCCATCTCAGTATAATAAGGCATGAAGCCTAACATTATGTACACTAATAAAAAATACTATCTTTTTATAATGTGATCAAATTTGAGTTCCTGTTGGGGCAATAACCTGGAGTTTCCTGATATCTCTGCATTTAAAACCTCAATTATAGCTCTATATTCCGCACAGTTTTGCCTTGAATACATAACAGATGTTTATATTGAGATGAATGCTTTGTGGACCCAGAACTGTCATCAGACTTCTCATAATCACATTTTCACCTATGCATATGGCGTACACCTGTGGCTTGTTGGAATTGTACTCAATTGCAGTGTGGGAGGTTTAAAGACAGAGCTGTATTTTTGTTCTTTTGTAATAATTTTCATTCACATTCTGTTATACTTTTCAATGCTTTTTTCATGCTTAGTGTGTAAAGCAAATGCAGAAATACAAGAACAAGCAAGGTTCTTTTAACATGCACATGCCTTTGTTTTGCATAGAAAAATCCACATTTAGGTTACTAATACAGTATATAATAAAATACAATTTCAATACAGGCAGGACTTGAATGTTCTGACGAAATGTCACAGGACAGTAGTAGACTTCTCTGCTAAAGACATACAGAAGGATGCTAAGAAAATCAGCCTATAATACAAAGAAGAGGAGTATCATATACATGTGGGGTTTGATGTTTATCTATTTTTGTAAAGCAAATACACCTTGAAAATGTACTGTCAGGAAACCATCAGGATCTATTTTTCATTCCCCATTTACAGATAGATCTACTCTCCTGTGAACGGTCTGCAGTGGTGTATTTCAACTGTGGTTTCCACCAGCTCTGTCCTCACAAAGGAGAAACACGAGATGTTTTGGGGAACTGGATCTGTCTCATTTCAGAACTTTGTACGAAACAGAGGGCAACTGCTGGGATGTGTGTGTTTGGCTGTGAAGACCATTCTCACACAGAAAAGGCTTGATGCACAAAGAAACAAGCTAGTTCTAGTGGGGCAAAAGGACCAACAATGGCCTAAATAGAAGGATGGCTTCTCTTTCTTGCAGGCTTTCATTCCCAAATAAGTACCTGTTTAATTGTGCATCAACTGTCTGCCTAGTAACAGAGTCATCAAAAAGAAGAAAATGGAGTTAGAGAAGGAAAATACAAAAAGTTATGCCCAGCAGACAGCTTCACTAAGGCCTTCACATGAGAATAACATTGAGAACATGGAGAACAGCCTTTTAATGAATAGTAGTAAAATCGCAGTGGACTCTGGCAACTAATTTTGAAACTGTATCCTGTGAATTTGCATTTGTGGCCTTACTACTGGCTTAACCCAACACCTAATGAAGCTGATGGGAATCCTTCCTCCAAAGTCAGTGGGTCAGTGCTCAATCCAAGCATTTTTAAATTCATATGCAATTGAAGATAAAAACAATTAGAGTAGTTTCTTTGGTTTGCAATTCCGATAGAAAAATCCTTCTTTGAATTAACTAAAATACCAATGAAGAATCTAAGGAAGCCCATCTTATCTAGCCCTTCTGCATAAACTGAATATTAAATTATTTACCAGCCAAAATGCATGGCAGGTTCTTTAAAATATTCTACATTATAGGCTTGTAACATCAAAATTTGCAATCCATACAATAAAGCAGCACTGGGGAAACTCAAATGATAAAGATTGCTCTCTTTCTTTATCATATGCTCAACTGTGTCTTCCATCAGTACAATTATACATGGAATAAAATCAACAGTGAAATCATGCGTAAGAGACATACTCTATAAACTTAATGCTAGCCTTAGTTGATCCGCATACATTTTCTACAATAGGATATTCAGGTTCATACAAGCAAGATGCAGGTTTCTCTGAACTGTATGAAATGCACCTCTGTAGGTCAAATGGGTTCAAAAGTACTCTAAAAAGTTTTAAATGATTATGCCATGTGGCTTGTTTGTCAAGATCAGCTAGCAAATTGCTTTCTGTGCTCCTAGGCTTCTTTTGTGTGAAGTCAGTTGTGCGAAGGAAAAACACCCCTAAAAACCAAAAACCCCAACAGTATACATTTATTAAAGCCATCTCTTTAAAAAGGAAATATAACAATGATGTCTTAATAGCAGAGTTTTATATATGGGTTTATATTGAAGAGCAAAATTGGCCTATCCCTAGAGGCATAAATAAATTTGAAATGCTTAGGCTTTTTCCTGCTGGTGCTTATCTGTCTGGTATTTAGTTTGCAACTTGTTACCCATTACTTATGCTGTTTGCCATCTTCTGCTGTTTTTCATATATAGTCAAATTAACTTCTTTTTTTTTTTTTTACTATAAGAAACATGAAAAAAATTGTTATAAAATCTTCTGTCAGTTACAAACGTGAACTTTGGGCTTAACCAGATCAGCAAAGGACTTATGACAGACAATAACAGATTCCAAACATCCTCTTCTACCCTAAACAAGGACAAAAATCCATAGCTGGGTCCAGTTTTAAGCTCAGATGAAATGTAAGGACAGTTGTATACAACAGTTTCAGCATTCAGTGGGAGCTGTTCTGTGAGCTACTGACACATATACAGCCTCGTAAGCAAAACAGTTTTATGAATAAATTAGTCAAGTAATGAGTAGGATCTCACGATGTGTTCTGAGATTTTTGGAATAGTTATATGTATAACAGTATATTATATACGTAAAGAGGCAATGATGAGAAAGTGTTAGAAAAAACACTGGGGAGGACATTTAAACAATAAGTATTTAGTATCTCAATAACAAAAGCAGAAAAGGAAACGACTTTCACCATCTATTAAGCATGACATTTTGCAGGGGTAGCTAAATGAACATCGTATATGAATGAGTACCAAAAGGAAGTCTTCTGATTCAAGCTACTGGTCATTTGGCTTTGTGAATTCCCCAGTTAATGATCTCCTTAATGGTTAATGGTCTCCATCTGATTGGCAACTCTCGTAAGGTAGGAAACATGAATAAACACTGCCTCCAGTCAGGCTCCAGAACTGTTAACTGATGATGAATATGCGGATACCCTCCAGTTTTGAGCAGAATTTTATTACTTGATTTTCCAGTGGTTCATGAGGTGTATGTCTGCATGTGGATATACAACTTTTCCCTTTGCTCCAAACGTCGCTATTTTCTGCTACACCTATCTATTAAGTGTTGTCTGCATCAAAAGTAAGCAGCTTCTTGAAGGTGCTCTCACTACACACAGTGTCACCATTGCTCCTGTAATGACTTCACTTTTGCGGCAAAAAGTCTTTTCCAAGAGGTGATGGAAAAGTAGCCTTATTTAAGTTCAGTAACACACTGACTTCTTGGTATCTTCCTTCACTAGCTTAATTTTTTTGTGGCCACTGCTACTTAAAAAGCACTATGCTAAATGGGTTTATTAGAGGATATTATTATAGGATGTGTGCTTTAAGGGGAATCTCTAATCTAGCAAAGCTACGCTCACATCACTCTTTCACTACAAGAGAAGACAAGAAAAAAGTACCGAGGAGGATTAAAAATTCAAGTATGCTTTCAAGGAAAAAAAAATTAAAATTTTACTTGAAAAAAATTTTCAAGTAAAAAGTTCAAGTATGCTATATTTATTTTGCAAATATTTCTTCTCTATTTGGGTACAGAGCTACTTTTAACTTTCTACCTGCTAGATTAAAATCAATGAACCTGCTGTATTACATTTTTTGCCTGTAAATCAGGAAAGATCTTTGTTTACCTTAATACTAGCCATCCAGAGTCTGCTATACGAAAGACAGTGAAATAAATAAATGCTTGCACTTACCTTACCTGAATTTACAACTCATTGCTCATGTTTTGTGTAGTTCCATGATTACTGGAACTCCTCTTACCAAAGGAATCTGTGCGAGAAACCCAAAAGGATTTTATTTCAGAATGTGATGTCTTACTCTGTGGTATGTACAGTGAAGTCTCAGACTGATTTATTCTGCTTCAGCTGTAGCCACCTAGGATCTTCTTTGTAAATACTGTATGATAAACAACATCCCACCTGCAGCCTTATTAATATCTACTTGTCTCTGTATCATTGCTGTAATGCAACTTTGAAGTTGTCACTGTTGGTTTTTTATACCACAGAAAAACTTTAAGAGCAGAAAAGAGACAGGGGGAAATACAGTTATGGATGTTACAGCAGGTTCCTCTTCCCTGTAATAAGATGGTGTATCATATCAAGCACACTTTTGGAGTTACAGTGATATCTTGGAAAGAATATAGTATATTAATAGTGTATTTTCTTCCTCCATAGCTAATTATTTAACAATTAGTGCTACCCTGAAGTAATTTTCTCTGAAATAACTTTCTTACATGAAGGGAAGACCAAGGTATCCCACCAAAACAAGTTGACTTTCAAATTCTGAACGTCAAACTCAAAACAATGCCATCTTTGAAGATTCACAGATCAGATCATGTTAGTTCAATGAGTAATTTCAATTTACTATGAATGAATGATGCAGCAAAAAATTTAAAAATATTTTTGGGCAATCTGGGAAAATGAATTAAACAGTAATATAATCAATCCTTTTTTGATGTTTTTCCAAATATGTAGTCATTTTGACATGATGGAGACATTCCTAGAGTTCTCTTCAAAGCTCATCCTTTAGGAGCAATCTGCCATTCTGTCTGATGTTGAGTATTATTTTACTGTTTAGTAACATTTTATTTTAACGGAGCCTTTTTTATTTTTATTTTTTTTTCCTGCTATGGAACTACAGTGGAATGTCAGGCATATTGACAATGAAGAAAGTTATCATACTGATCACAGGATTTTGAGAGATCATATACATATATATACTTATATATATACACACATATATATACGTATATGATATACCTATACATATATATACATCATATACATACATATATTTATTTTGCAGATTAGAGTATACCTGAAGTGGCTCAGATGTGCATTTCGTGTCATTCATAAATCAGTCAGAAATGGTCTGTGTAGTACACAGGAGACTTTATGTTTTCAGTATTGCCTGTCTTCTTGACAACTTTTTCAGCACCCGACTTTCAGTTGGGTTTTTTTACTATGTGCACTGCTTTTGGTGTTATCATAGTCAGCCTTGATGTTTTTGCGATCCAGGAGGAGTAGATTCACAAAAAGCTCTTCTCCTCTAGTGGACAGCTCTCTAGTAAACATAGTGCAACTTTTACTTTTCATCAATGTTTTTGTGTGCCATAAAGTTGTCTTTGAAATACACAAAATGTGCCTCTGCTTGCTAGGTAATTTTGCACCCTCTTCTGGTCAAGACTTTCCCTTTTTAGGCATATATCTCCTGATATAGGTGGATTCAACAAGAAGTTATTCAGCATTAATATCAACTGTTCACACTGAAAAGCGTATGTTGTATATGGGCAAACTCTTCTTTACTAGAGGAATATCTAAACCCCAAGCATTCAGATTCCTGAAGGTCAGTCATGTTCTGACGTGTTGTATTCAAATGCTTCACAGCTACATATAAAAAAGAAAAAAGGGTATGTTGGAATAAATACTTTCTCATGCAACTGTCTTCTAGATCATCCAGCAGTCCTCTTATCACTAAGGTAAAAGTCTTCTATGGTGAGGAACAAGGTCCTTCCAAACTAGGCAAGTTTCTGTACTGCTTTTTTATCACCATATATATATATCTTCAGCATGTATAGGAAAAAGGGAAAGTGCCATTTAAGAACATGACAAAAAAACCCACTGTTGTTCTTTAACTTGGGCATGTATTTGAATAAACCAGTACCTGTATTTCTGTTTTTTCCTGTATTTCTCCTTGAGTCCTCTGACACTCACTGTATAAAAATGAAAATAGCTGTAGCTCTGATGGTGTAAGACCATAAGACAAGGTCTGTAGGTACATACTACCTTGAGCAACAAATCTTGGTTTGAAAACAGCTGAGCAGTTTGACTCCTAGCCCTTAAACATGTACTGCAGCAGGATCTAAAGCAGCTGATGCTCAGCTGTGGGTTTCATGACACTGCACTCACTGATTGTCTACCAACCCTTTTTCACTACAGGCATTTCTTTTCTCCTTTTGAAAGGCCACTGTTATTTTACATTGCTGTCAGCTGAGAGATCTCCAATTTTTGCTGCCAGCTCATTATCTGTAACAGCTTTCAAAAGATGCTCAATAATTACAGGTCGTATTCAATGCGAAGGTGATCATTTTTTACTTGAACAAAAAGATATTTTGTGTATTTTTTTGGTTTCTTTATAGATCATGCATGGCCTAGGTTAACATTTTTGATTCAGCATGTCCCAAATATACCTTAAATCTATCCTAATTTTGACGTTTCTATTTCAATACTGATTTGTATTTACTAGATGGTTCATGTTCTTCAACTGTTTTTCTGGTGCACTGCATGTGGCTGACTTAAAATTAGAAACCAAGCAGAACCTTGGAGTCTCCTTATCTAACGGCCTACAAATACAGAAAATCCTTTGGAAGTATTTGTGGAAATTGCACCTCTGTTTCTTGGGAAATCAGGGAGGCATTATTTGCTCTGCTGATTTTGCAGTTGAATTTAGCACTAAAAAGGAATTATTCACATGGCCAGTGCACAAGACACAATATAAGTAGAAAAAACATTCAGAATCCAGGCCAGCACTGTTGGACAGGCATTTGAAGAACTTCACTGGTCATTGCTAAAATTTCTCGAAAACAAAGCTAGGTTTTTTTCTGCCCATTTTTCCCCTTTTCCAAAGGCAGAAAATGCAGTAGACACTAAAGAGTAATTTTATTCACAAGTCAAAGCCTTGTACCCTAGTAAATTATTCCCTATTTTTTTCTATTCTTTCTCTAGACTGCAGGTTTTAAAATCAGGGGCCACCCATAATAATTTGAACCGAATCGCCATCCTCTCTTCCAGCTAGTCCAATGGCCTAAGGTGCTACTCAGCTGGATTAAAACTGGCAGCATCTGGCCTTAATCAGTGGCATCAAATCTGTTGCTTTTTTTTTTTTCTTTCTAGAAAATCTTAATCTTTGATTAATAGCAATCTTCTCGTGGAAGTGCGAGGCAGGATTCAGGATTTCACAGATGATGGATACCTGGGTGAAAAACAATCATGGTACAGTACTGGGTTTTGAAATAGGGGGCTTTGTAGGCTAAGCTTAGAGAAGTTCAAGTCCTCTGATTTATTGTTCTCAGGTAGGATTGGTTACCAATGCATACTTTTAAAGAGAGAGGGTTTGATAATATTGATACTTATTAATTTACTATATATTTCTATAGGGAAAATCGTTAATAAAAATCTGTATTTTTCCTCTGAAAGATCTTAATTTTCTTTTTTATTATCAGAAGAAATATGTGGCCAACAGCCCTCGGAGCTCCTGGCTAGTCTGTATTTCAGGTATACTGTAGTTTACTGTTGAGTCACTGGGGGTTCTCACAAAAAGTAGACTGCCCAGGACTCCAGCGCTCAGAAGTTACGGATGCTTTCCAAAGCCTCCATAAACTTTATACGGCAACTGTTTTTCTGCTGTTCTGGATGATGGGGGCAGGGGCTAGAGGCTTGCACAGGATCAAAATGCCATCATTTTCACAACAGTAAATTTCACTGATTCCAAGCTTGCTGCACTTCCCTTTTTATTGCAAATACATCAAACTGTCTCTGATATATCTAGCATGTCAAGGCTGAAAAAGGTTCACACATCAGATGCTGACTTTGAGGGGGTGCTTAGAGGCGGGGGGGGGAGTTGACATAAGGTACAAGCAGTCTTTCAGATGCATTTAAAACATGCCATTTTTATGATCCTTTTTTTTTATTTTTATTTTTTTAACAGACAATGGAGGATAGGATAGCAGTGTCAAGAAAGGTGGCAGTGTGCTCCTCTCACACAGGATCCTTTGATTCCAGAGGACATGGACATGTCTCTCTCAGCATACATTTTTTTCCTCCATTCCAAATAGCAGATTCTGTTGCTGGCTAAGTCATCTTGTAGTTAAACATTAAATTTCCATTACTGTTACTAATATTTTTAAGTCAGAATTTGGTTTTTGCTTACAATGTTTTTTTTTCTCTCTCACAAACAAAATTGTAGACTTAGCTATGATAGAAACTTTGCCATGTTTTTCAGAAGTAGTCTAACTTTCTCAGTGCGTGGCATGTAGAAAAATGCTCTGTCATTTCATAACATTGCATATACAAATAGCATCTTTACCCCTTTAATGTACAGTCCCTTCATTCACTCCTCATTTTCCTTCATTTGTCAACCTGACTGCAGGTTTGGTTCATAAAGAAATATCTGGCAAAAAAAAATTTAAATTTATAAAGATATAATGACTTGATGTTATGAACCTCTCTACTCATTACCTTGTGCTTCTGAAACACCTAGCATTTCTGCCTCATAGATAAAGTCTGTGCTATTAAATTTATCTGTTAAATTCATCCTCCCTCTTTGTCACACCTAAATAACAATATGTACATTCAGGCAGACAGTGAAAAGTAAACTGATGGCTGTGACTCACAGAGGGAAGTCGCTGGCAAGCTGTCATGATAAAATTTGGAGTAACACATGGAAAGTTCTTCTCTGTCTTACTGTAATTCTTTTTGTGAGCTTCCTATATAATCTGATTTACATCTGTCAAAGGATATTGAGAAACCAAGCCCACAAATAGCAATAAAAAGTCACCAGCCTAAAGCAGCTTTGAAATAAAGCCAGGGCACATACTTGCAGCTGTATTTTCTATATCTATCTTGTAAGGGTGGGCAGATCTGAAGTTCAGACCTTCAAGGAAAAATATGATTGTTCCACTCTCAGATATGAATCCATCTTTTCTTCACACTGCTTCTCTGCTTCTCTTTCCTTTTGTAAATAGGAAGATATATCTCAAAAATTAAGATTTATCTGATGGTATGGGGAAGGCAGTGAACAAAATATAGTCATTTTCATGGAAAAAACTGCCCTATCTAACACAGATGACATGATCACAACCTTTTTTTCCCCTCTCTCTTTATAAATCTATTAATTAACTATATTCTTCTCCAGAAGGAAATGTCCCTAAAGGGGAGGAAATATTTATGAGAGGTCCAGCTGACAACATTAGCAGGTAAATCAGTTAATCATATGTTCTGGGTTAAACAGCATTACTGTTATATAGATGGTAGATCTCTGTTCTGGGGCACATATGCTGAAGAGAAGGAAAAGACAGCACCCCAGAGAAGAATGAAAGGTACCATTATTATAACTTGTATGACAGTACAATCTCGTTGATTATTCTCAGTATCTTATTTCAGTTTCTGTTTTAATTTCATTTAACAAAAATGCCAGCATATTTTCTGGGCTGACTGTCATTTACAGGATTTACTAATAGATGCAGAGTAATACTTAATTACTTCTGACTTCTTGCTATCTATAAATCTGAAGTTCATGAAATGAAATTTTCCAGTGTCTTTTCCTTCTCCTCTACTGTCACTTCACACCCATTACAAGTTAGTAACTTTAAAGCTTGGGAGGTCAGATTTCCTATTTTACCTAGGCTCTCTCCACTTGATTAAAGTAATCTGAATGGAATAAAGCAGTAAATACATTTCTAAGTAGAACAGGAGGGCTGAGGAAGGAAAAAAACCGTGAAATGAAGCATGGATTCAAAGAGTTTAAGGCCAGAAGGAATCATTTAATGATCCTATATGAATTTATACCTTAGGGCAGTAAATTTCACACGATTATCCCTATATTGACCCTACAGCTTCCAATTGCCTAAAACCAACTTGCTAAAATGACAAGAAGAAATAGGGCAGTCCCATCTCCACTGGCATTCTCTTACACTGTGGAAGCATCTTCACTGTTATTACACTTTATTTCATATTCAAATTTGGTGGTGTCATCTTTCAGCCATTGGATCCCTTTCTACTAGATTACAGAACCTTTCAATACATGCCATTCATAAATACAGAAATATTTAAAAATTATAAAGGTAGGCCCTTAGCAACAAAGGCCTAACAGTGAACTAATCAAGCTCCATTCAAGGTAGAGCAATCTTTACAGAGCTAACTTCATGCTTGGTTTAACATAGAGTTCCACAAAACATCTAAAATTAAGCCTAAACAATATAAAACAAGCCCAGTTTCAGGTCACACAATAAACTCTTAACTCACACCAGGTCACGGTTCCCCATGGAAGCCCAACATCAGGTGAATGGTCATTGGCCTCATTTGTAAAAAGAAACCAAAACTGGGTTGCCACATGCTTTCAGAATTATGGTCAAGTAACACTGCACAAGTACATACTTTGCACTTGTATCCTATCGTTAAAATAAAAGAACAGGACACTCTGTGTATTAACTTCCTTTGTTCATGTCTGTTCACCTACCTCTTAATTTGTGGAACGATATACAACAATTCCCCTGACTCAGAGACTTGAAGGCCAGAAGGTTCCTTTAAATCATTCAGCATGACCTCATAAACATCACAGATCATAGAATCATAGAGTGGTTTAGGTTAGAAGGGACCTTAAAGATCATCTAGTTCCAACCTCCAGCCCTGGGCAGGGACACCTCCCACTAGACCAGGTTGCTCAAAGTCCCCATCCAGCCTGGCTCTTGCACACTTCCAGGGACGGAGCATCCACAGCTTCTCTGGGCAACCTGTTCCAGTGTCTCATCACCCTCATAGTGAAAAATTTCTCTCCGACATCTAATCTAAATCTACCCTCTTCCAGTTTGAAGCCATTACCCATTGTCTTATCACTACGTGCCCTTGAAAAAGTCCCTCTCCAGCTTTCTTGTATGCCCCCTTCAGATACTGGAAAGCTGCTATGAGGTTTCCCCGAAACCTTCACCCAATTACCACTGTATTAAGTGCAGTAACATGTGTTTGACAAATGCATACATTTGAGAGAAGGGACAAGTCTTAATCTGGAGAAATCAAAAGATGAAAAATCCAGCTTTTAGTCATTTCATTGTTATTGATGCATGCCATATTTTTAATTCAAATTTGTCTTCTTTTAGCTTTCATTCATTAGTTTTTGTCATGCTTTTATTCATTAGGTTAAAGAACTCTTTTATTCAGTATTTTGTTCATCTCTGTCTTATACCTTGGAATCAAGTAATCTCTCAGTTTCTCTTTTGATGAACTAAGTGGACCCAATTCTTAAGTCTCTCAGTGTCAGGTGTATTATTCTAATGTAAACAACCATTTTATTTTTGAAGTGAACCTCAAATTCACTTGTCCTGGGTGATTTGTCACTAATACTTTACCACAGCATTTGTCTTAAACATGTTTTCTTACAGTAAGCACCACAATGCAGCTAACTTCATCTAGTCCTTTCCAACTGCAATATGTACATTAAATTATAGGAGGGGGAAGATATAAACATCTAAGGCATTTTAAAAATTATAACAATGCAAAAATAAGCTATATATTTTAAAAAAATAAAATTGGATGTTAATAAAAAATTTGCCTCAGCCTGCTCAGCTGCAAGTCTTCCAGCAAGAAGTGGTTATCTTCCCACTGGCCATAGAATGACGTGAATAGACGGTAAATACAAGGTATTGCCAGGAAAGCACATTCCCACTTCATGTACAGAAATCTCTCTACTATGTGGGTGGAATACAACAGTTCTATCTTTACTGAAAAATCAATTTCAGTATAAGGGTCACAGATTTAAGACCCTGCTTGTGTACATGATGAGTAACAGAGCGACAGAACGACACAGCCATGAGGAACTTACTAGAGAAAATTCCACCTTCGATTAGAACCAGAGGAAGGAAAACACATTTGAGACTTTGGAAGAACTTTGACCGCGAGAACTTGACAAGAGCTCAGATGTAGCCTGTGGTCAAGACCTATTTCTTCTTGGTGACTCTATATTTGAACTCCTCGCCAGCCAATCAGTCACATATTTTTCAAAGCTACTTCAGTGGATAGCATCAGAATGTTTCAAGTTCAAGCTTGTGTCTGAAAATCATTCAGTAGGAATTTAAATGCAGCCAAAACCAGCAGGAGAAGAACTGGAGAATTTCTCCACATGTTATGTTTCTATCTTCCTGCAACAGTGGTGCAGTCAGCTGGTTCATGTTATAATGAACATATGATGCAATGCAATGCCATATTTGGTATGTTCTAAAGTCTTCTTCCACAAGCTTCTGATAAAAAGCAAACAACAGCAGGCTGAACATGCAGAAAACAAGAGATTGGAGGTTTGCATAGTACTAACTAAGCATTCTTAGCTATCACTAATTCACCTCATGAGTGCTGCTCAGCAGAGCCTCAAAAATCAGGCATCAGCAAAAGAAATACTGGAAAGTCATCACTGGACTTGCAACCTTTCATGCCAGCTTCCTGCCACTCTCCTATTGCATTCATGCAGTTTTAGTCAATTAAGCTACACTTGATTTCCACATTTTTAAAAAGATCAGTAAGATCAGCTGCCACGTAAAACCACAAGGCCTGGAATGACAAAGAGAGTCTCAGAACATTAAACATTACCAGGTGATAAAATGTTGGCTTGAAATATGGATAACAATGTACTACCTGTTGTAATACCATACCTACTTATTCACAGAGGCAATGCCAGTTGATTAAAAACGCTCATTCTATGCAAAGCCCCCACTATTAAGAAAGGAGAAAATGAGGTGTTTTGTCAGTTCTAATTCTCTGATTTATTTCTTAACATAATCAGATGTATAAAGGCCAGTGCAATAGACCTGTATCTTTATGTGTTAGTTTGATGAAAGAGAAAATCAAGCAGGTAGCTTCAGGACCAGAAAGGACTATGCTTTAAGTAACTAAAGAAAAATACTTCATATCCAAAAAAAAAAAACCCCAAAAAACCCCAGTCCCAAATTGATAACTTCCTTTCCTCCTCCAGAAAAAAAATAATAATAAAATCATCATTGTCATCATCATAATTATGGTCTTTCACAGTGACACTCTAATATCCAGGTGTTCAGTTTATTTTCTGTGTAACATATTTATCATAGTAGTAATTTCTAAAGGTAATGACCACTACGTATCCTTTTAACAGTGTATATATTTTGATATCCAAAATCAACTGTTTGCTTACCTAATAATTATCAGCTTTAATGTTTCCAATGATTCTTATACCTTGGAATCAAGTAATCTCTCAGTTTCTCTTTTGATGAACTAAGTGGACCCAATTCTTAAGTCTCTCAGTGTCAGGTGTATTATTCTAATGTAAACAACCATTTTATTTTTGAAGTGAACCTCAAATTCACTTGTCCTGGGTGATTTGTCACTAATACTTTACCACAGCATTTGCCTCAAACATGTTTTCTTACAGTAAGCACCACAATGCAGCTAACTTCATCTAGTCCTTTCCAACTGCAATATGTACATTGAATTATAGGGGGGGAAGATATAAACATCTAAGGCATTTTGACAATTATAACAATGCAAAAATAAAATATATATTTTTAAAAAATTAAGTTGAATGTTAATAACAAATTTGCCTCAGCCTGCTCAGCTGCAAGTCTTCCAGCAAGAAGTGGTTATCTTCCCACTGGCCATAGAATGACGTGAATAGACGGTAAATACAAGGTATTGCCAGGAAAGCACATTCCCACTTCATGTACAGAAATCTCTCTACTATGTGGGTGGAATACAACAGTTCTATCTTTACTGAAAAATCAATTTCAGTATAAGGGTCACAGATTTAAGACCCTGCTTGTGTACATGATGAGTAACAGAGCGACAGAACGACACAGCCATGAGGAACTTACTAGAGAAAATTCCACCTTCGATTAGAACCAGAGGAAGGAAAACACATTTGAGACTTTGGAAGAACTTTGACTGTGAGAACTTGACAAGAGCTCAGATGTAGCCTGTGGTCAAGACCTATTTCTTCTTGGTGACTCTATATTTGACCTCCTTGCCAGCCAATCAGTCACATATTTTTCAAAGCTACTTCAATTCAGTGGATAGCACCAGAATGTTTCAAGTTCAAGCTTGTGTCTGAAAATCATTCAGTAGGAATTTAAATGCAGCCAAAACCAGCAGGAGAAGAACTGGAGAATTTCTCCACATGTTATGTTTCTATCCTCCTGCAACAGTGGTGCAGTCAGCTGGTTCATGTTATAATGAACATATGATGCAATGCAATGCCATATTTGGTATGTTCTAAAGTCTTCTTCCACAAGCTTCTGATAAAAAGCAAACAACAGCAGGCTGAACACGCAGAAAACAAGAGATTGGAGGTTTGCATAGTACTAACTAAGCATTCTTAGCTATCACTAATTCACCTCATGAGTGCTGCTCAGCAGAGCCTCAAAAATCAGGCATCAGCAAAAGAAATACTGGAAAGTCATCACTGGACTTGCAACCTTTCATGCCAGCTTCCTGCCACTCTCCTATTGCATTCATGCAGTTTTAGTCAATTAAGCTACACTTGATTTCCACATTTTTAAAAAGATCAGTAAGATCAGCTGCCACGTAAAACCACAAGGCCTGGAATGACAAAGAGAGTCTCAGAACATTAAACATTACCAGGTGATAAAATGTTGGCTTGAAATATGGATAACAATGTACTACCTGTTGTAATACCATACCTACTTATTCACAGAGGCAATGCCAGTTGATTAAAAACGCTCATTCTATGCAAAGCCCCCACTATTAAGAAAGGAGAAAATGAGGTGTTTTGTCAGTTCTAATTCTCTGATTTATTTCTTAACATAATCAGATGTATAAAGGCCAGTGCAATAGACCTGTATCTTTATGTGTTAGTTTGATGAAAGAGAAAATCAAGCAGGTAGCTTCAGGACCAGAAAGGACTATGCTTTAAGTAACTAAAGAAAAATACTTCATATCCAAAAAAAAAAAACCCCAAAAAACCCCAGTCCCAAATTGATAACTTCCTTTCCTCCTCCAGAAAAAAAATAATAATAAAATCATCATTGTCATCATCATAATTATGGTCTTTCACAGTGACACTCTAATATCCAGGTGTTCAGTTTATTTTCTGTGTAACATATTTATCATAGTAGTAATTTCTAAAGGTAATGACCACTACGTATCCTTTTAACAGTGTATATATTTTGATATCCAAAATCAACTGTTTGCTTACCTAATAATTATCAGCTTTAATGTTTCCAATGATATTATTTGGGGTTATTCAGGTGATTTCATCTACATAACAAAGATTCTACTGCAGCATGAAATTGTGGAAATAAAAAAAGTGTCAAATTCTCCAGAAAAATATGACAAACACATATGTAAATGGACTTAAGCAGTCACCCAGAGAAACAGTACTATATTTTCCACTAGCTGTATTTCCATTGCTTTTCCCTTTGACAGCTTTCTGGTTTAATGTCTCCAAAAGAACTGACTATGAGGTCATACAAGGAATTGGATGTGTAATGTGATGTACTCAAAGCCCCACATTTGTCCCAAGCTCCCACCCGTTTACTAACTCATCTTCCCACCCAGTCAACACAATTTTCCTTACATGAGCTAAATTCACAGCATTAGCTTCTGAACGGCTTTCCCAAACAGCAGATTTCCACAAGACTGCCAATGTTTGTACTGACAATCAGCAACCAAATTGTAATAGTTACCAAGAAAGAGCTTCTTAACACACCGATTTCAAGCTTGTAGCTAAATTTTCTTCTCCTGCATTCAAGCCTTATTCCATAAATGTCACGTGTATTATGTTTGTTGAAATGTACCACTTCTGGAGATTTGGGTCAAAATTATTTCACAAAAATACTGGTTTTCATCTTTGAAAATATGTTTAAAGCATCCAGTAGAATTATATTAAATATGTGTCTTTTTGTTTTTCCTGTTAGCTGTTACACACCTTCTTCCATACGGAAGTAACCAACACAAACCCCAGACCTAACCTAGCTTCAAAAGAGTGACCTGTGGGCTGATCTTTAATACCACTACAAGATTTGCCAGAACAGATGAGACTAATTGTCAGTTTGCTCTACTATTGGCCTTCCTGCAGAGGCAAGTGCCTGTGCTGCAGGAGAGGATGAAAATATTTTTAGCTATTTGACTACTTGTACAGTACTTCCAATAGCATGCCTTAATTTCTGATCCCCAAAGGCAACCGTTTGATCTCCTGAAGTACTATATTTGACTATCACTACTCTGGACTACACAGCCACAAATGTTGTTGGTAGTCACAACATGATGCAGTCCTTCTCTCCAGTCAGTTCCAGTAAATTGTGTCAGTGACCTCCACTGACAGAAAATACCACAATGACTAAACTCTGCGTAAATAAATGTTTCCTTTCATTGGCTTTAAATATAACAACCTGTGATGCAAGAGTCCAAAAGCAGAGCTGCATGAACTGCATCACAGAAGAAACCTATCGCAAGAAGAGTCAGCAAGTCCTGTGATTCCTCAACCATGTTTTCCTTCATATTAACTGCTGTGTGCTTTTTCCCCTTCTAGGTCTAGAGCAGACCATGAACAGAAATACTACTGTCCTGATAAGATTTTGTGCCTATTGTTAAGAGACTGGAAACGAAAAGAGAAGCAGGACACAGTTGGTCTGAGTCTCATACCCTCTCACCCACCATTACTAAGGAAATGACACTGAATCATTTCTGCTGTGCTGCTCCCACCAGCAAACCATATAATAAAGAACATTTGATTACACAAAAAGTATTTCGGGTCTGACGGTTACATAGCAGAGGACATCCATCTACCGCACAGTTGTTAAGGCTGTAAAGTTACTCAGAATAATCCGTTGTCATTCATTTAAAGGGATGTTGCCCACACAAAACCTAAAACTGAAAAAACCCACCCTCGAAAATGCTTGGCATAATACCTTCAGATTATAACAGAAGATTATTAACATACCTGATGTATTTTAGGTGTTTGATATATATATTTCTGCTTTTCTACTTTTCTAGGCCTCCAAACTAATAAATCCATGTTTAAGAACTTCCCCTGGTGAAGTCCTCATCTGGATTGGACAATTTTATTAAACTAGGATGGATAGTTTTCCCATGAGGTTTTGGTTTGTTTCACCTTCAGCTTTTCATAAACAACACGACAAAAAACAAACAAAGAATGTGTAATTCATTTTTTCCCAGCTAATAAATTAGAGAAATATTCACGGAAGTCTGTCTCTTTATTCCTGCTCGTTTGGAATACTCTTTTAAAAGCACACTAAACTTAGGAGTACAGGAGTATCACAGGATTCCTTTAGCACACAAAATTGGTCTAATAAAACTCAGTGTAACTCCTGGTTACAGTAAATGTCTTCAGGGATACCTTGTTTTAAGAGTTAACATCAGCTATTTATCCCTGTAATAAATGTACTGACCTTTTCCCAATTTCTAAGAAGAAGCAGGCCTGAAGTTTCAAAGTTATTTTAAGAATAAACAGTTAGGTAACCTCTGCAACAGAGGATCTTCACTTTGAAATGTCACAGCAATGGGTAGGTGCAGGCAGAGAGGACCCAGGAAAAGAGAACAGTTCTGTGAGTTTTACTGCCATCTGAAGTCTTTCTGTGGATGACCTGAGGCATAAACTAAGACTCTTTTCTCTTCCTTTCTTTCTTTTCCTTTTTATTTACATCAGGATTCTAGAAAAGAGGAATTCTGGGCATCAGTGAAACTCACTTCAGTTCATCGGGAGAAAAAAGTTATCGATTGGTTTAATTTATTTAATTTTATTTCTACAGACAATCTGGTGAGTTCTATGCAAGTAAAAAAAAAATATAGAGGGAACAGTGTTCAGCTTCAAAGAGCATGGAGGTTGGGAGGGTGAAATGCAGTTTACTGTATGGAACCTTTTTTTTTTTTTTTTTTTTAATTTGCCTTGATGGAAGTTGACAGCTCAGCCTGTATTTCAGCTCTGTCCACAGGCAGTGAAATGTGTGAGAAACCAATACTCTGAAAATTCTCATATGCATATGAAAAATCATGGTATGAAAAGGGGCCAAGGGATTAGGACAAGATAAATTTATACTAAGCTTTACACATTCCATTGACAAATTTGCTGTTTTTGCGTTGTTGCCTCCGACCTCCTGGTTACCGAGGGGATGACATTAAACTGGGAGAAAATGGCTTATTATGTGTGATAAATTCAAACAAAGATGACGCACTTTACCCACCAAGTATATCTAAGAAATTGTGAGGAAATGTCAAGCATTTCAAAAGAAAGCGGCCGTAAATTCTGATGCCGGAGACTTTAACGAATTTCTGCCAGAGTAGAAAGGTCTCTTTGTTTGGGCCCAGCTGACACTCAGCGTGTGGAATATTATGAGCTCGGGGGTCACATAAAAGCTACGGGAGAAAGAAAGAAAACTGTGGATGTGACAAAACTCAGGCACTAGAGGGCTAAGAACTGGCACGAAGACTTTTGCATTGACTCAGTGCAAACGGTACATGGGAATCAGCACTCACGCATCAAAAAAGGTTCAAAACAAATATTCATCCCCTTCTGCTCGCTCTCGCTCATTCCCACCGCCCCCATTACGTGCATTTGGTCTCTAGGCAAGACCTGATTTGTCCCAATTTTATTTTTTTCCTTTTGTTAAAGTTTTAGGAGACAGGAAAGATTGGGGGGAAAGGCCGGGGGGGGGGGATCCAGACCCTGGAAAACCTCCTGTCCTGCTGATGTTACATAATTGATGAACAAATGATCACATGTTGTGTCCCTGATTCAGGTCAGGAGGTGGCAGGAGGAGGAAGTGCTGTCAAATGTTTGAAAGAAAAAGGAGGTAGAGGAGTAGCAATGAGACCCCCTGCTACTGTGGCAAATTAGCTATTTCACAGCGATGTTTACACTATATAGTGCTTTTCACATTCTGACCCCTTGGGTACAGGCAAGATGGAAATGGCAAAAATGACAAAAATTATAAGCTAAGGCAGTGAAGAAGAGCAAGTGAAACAAATTTGGAGCTTCCTTGGTCCCTTCCTGCTCCCACATGCCCAGAACTACCCAGTGTCATGGAGGAGAGCTGGTGGTAGCCTCCTCACCCCCAAAACCACCTCAGCAATGGCCCTTGCATGTGGCTTTGGAGGGGTTTTTGGTAATGTTACCTTCAAGCAGGGGAGCAGCATGACAAGACACACTTAATTTGAAATGTTTACAGACTGTGTAGCTAAAAAAATCAATAAGTAACTGACAATTCATTATGGAGAGAGGTTGTTTTAAATTTACAACTTTGTTTTAAATCTAAAATATCCTACTTCTTATTTATTTATTTCAAGGAAAAAAAAAAAAAAAGAAGGGAAAAATAATCCCAGCAACACCAACAGCACTGCACTTCTGCCCCCTGGATATCCCTCAGTCACTTCCAGAGATGTACAATACCCCGTGCCTGCCAGAATAAACCTCTGAAGGTGACATAATTTTTCCCAGCCACTCTGACAACAGAATATTCATTACACTGTCAAAAGGGACGTATGTACTACGTAAAACAGCAGATTCCACCTCTCCTCAGGATTTAGCTTTATAAACGAAGCAAATAATAAACAGAACAATGCAAATTGCAGCTGAGGCGTTGCCATCTGTAAGATCTTTTGGGAGGGTCTCTCTGCTCCAGCCCATGGGTCCCTCTGCCCAGAGAGCCACATCTGCTTCTTTTCTATCCACAATCTGTCAATACCAATCAGTCAGCCGCTCAACTTGGGCATCTAGCACCTGTCAAGAGACAGGATCAATGGGAGAGCCTATAGCCCTGTGCCACCCGTGCATTTTACCAAGCTCTGAATTCTACAGTACAAATCCTCTCTAAAAAAGAATGGTAGTCAAAATTTAAGTAACTTGCATATTGGCCTGGAAAGGCATTTTTAGTCTTTGTCACTATTATGGTTGTTATATACCATTATAAGGGCATTCATACACAACAAGGCTGGGCAAATTATGCATGACCGCATGCTTTATTATAAATAGGTGTATATTCCAGTATTCATGCCTGACACTTTTGAGTCTGTGGCTAGTCCTAAAATGGGCATGTGAAAAGGATAAAAAATGATGGGCCTGAATCATCCCGTCTCCTGCAAAAACAAAGGCAGTGGGTGAGGCCCACTCCGGCTGACAAGCATTGATGACAACGGGAGCATTAGCCCAAGGCTGAAGTGTTTTGATAATCCCACCTATAATGACTGACTGGAAAGTTGCCAGAATTCATGAAAATGTGTTCATAATTTTCTTTTCCTGCTCCATCCGCCTAGCATTTTGATTCATAAACTTACTATATTAATAGCATTAATAAAATAATGAACACCATCTTGCTGTTTACTTTGACATGAGGTTAAATATAAGCCTTCCCTTACTTATGGAAAACCCATTAGCTTTTACAGACATCATGCATTTTATATGTGACAGTTCAGCAAAACACAATTTGAATGTCGGGATAGAAAGCCCAAGTATCTCCACTTGAACTGACCAATCTTCCAGCTTCATTTGACAGGAACAGAGTCCTGTTCATTTACTACTTTATTACATTGGCAAACAAATCCTCTTCATCCCCTGCTAAAGAAGACTTTATATAAAAGACATTCTGTTTGCCAACCTCTTTTTAGGCACTTAAATATTATTTTTAATTCTCCAGGTCAATCCTTCCTCAACAACCACAAGAGCTGAAACATCTGTCATTTCTCAATCCAGCAATCCCTAAAGAGTCTTGTCCTGAAATAAAGAAACACAAAGGCTGATTTTTAGCAGTGTGTTTGGCAAGATCTGACCACAATGTTTTCTGCAAGTCAGAAGCCATCACATTTCTTCAGTAAATCACTGTTAAGCCACATATAGAGCAAGCATCATGGAGAACACTCTCCCATCTATTTTTACATAGATGCATACAGAGACTTCACAGGGTCACTGACAATTTCCTTGTCCAAAGACTTCCACCTGTTTTCCTAAACCAAGCAATTATATGTTTTTTTATTAATAATTGATAACGTAATGGCAGGTTTCAGCAATCAAAGTTTTGGTTTTCCATTTAATTCCAGAGTTCCATTATTAAAAATACTGCAGCATGAGAATTATCTAGGCTAGATTAGGAGGGGGATGTACTGCTATCTTGTCCTTCCTAAATATATGCAAGAGCAAAAATCAGCAGTTTATCCCTCCCAATACGCATTGCCGTACCTTGGGATGGTACTGATAGGAGAAAGACAATCTTTGTATATGGTTAAGAGCAGTCAGAGCCAAAACAGCAGAGAGATCATTAGAGAGGATGGAGCTGGAATGGCAGTGAGAAAAAAATGAGAACAAATACTTCTGCAATTTGCCAGTAAGCAAGAAAAGTGGCTTTAATTAATTATTTGCTTCTCCAATCCCTTCTTTTATATATACTTTTATAGATATATCTTTCACATTTAATTTCTTTACATTACTGTGATAAGTCTACAAAGGATCAGTGCGACTGCACCAGAAACTAAAATCATAACTATATTCGTACCTCCCTTGCCCTTCCCCTTCCCCTTTCCTTTCCCAACAGCCTTCCATGAAAAAAAGAAAACCAGCAGACCAGGGAAGATGCTGTTTGCCTCACCCTTGCCCTGTTCTCAGTCACAGTCTCCATCTCCCCCTTGCCAGCAACTCATTACAACGTCCCCCCGTGGCTGTTCCTCTCCAGTTATGTCTGGATCCCTGATCTCCTTTCTCCAGTCCAGTGCTTGTTTAGGTCCAGCAACTGGCCAGCTGATGGTCCAAGATAACCAAGCTCCATCCTCATTTCTGCTGCCCAGACCTGTTCTCAGCCACAAGAACCAAAACAGCCTTTAGGGCTCTGCTTTTCCTTATATGAAACCTATAGTAATTTTCTTCATCTGTTCTAGAAAAAGATTCCAATTTGAGAAAACATGTAAGTATTGACCAAGAGTTTTAGTGCAGAAAGCACCAAATACCCCCTAATAATTAGCAATGCCACCAGACCTACCTATAATACATTAATTGTAATCACACAAAGGTGGTTCAGCATTTTTTAATTAAAAAAGAACATTTCTCTCTGACGTTTTTTGTTTAGCATTTCCCATTTTAACTCATTCTACTTTAAATATCATTGTCAAGTCACAGTTGGGTAATGAAATATCCTATAGAAACTGAAGGAGAGTGATATTCTAGTTATAAAATGGAAATATATCTCCAAAAGGGGAACTGGCTCTTGAAAAAAAGAGCCTGCCTTAAACTTTGGGCATAGTGGAATATCCTTATGACTTACCATTAATGCATTGGAGGCAAAGTTGCTCTTTATAAATAAACTAAAAGGACTCCTCAGTTTATCAACCCATTAGTCCCTATATTGTAAAAACTTCCTCAAGACAAAGAAGAAAACAGAAATAAACTTCAGTGCTTGTACTGGAAGCAAGAAGGGTCTATACATTTATTCTCATTTTTCATAGAAGGAACTGAGGAAGACTAAGGAGAGATGAGAGCCTCATGTTTACACAGTTGCATTTTATTTAACAAACGTCCCTGATGTTGCAGAACACCAGGTCCTTGTTTTTGTTAAATAATTAAGGCTGTCTAGGAATCTGTTTCACAAGCCAGGTGCAAAATTAAAAAGTTCCAGGCAGGAAACAGGAGATCACTATACTCTTGAAAGCAAGTAGATACTGAGTAAAGATTATGTAGCAGTACTTACTAAATTTTTTAATGCCTCCCAACCAAAGCTGAAGCAATGAAACAAGGCAATTACACAAGAGCAACACAGAACAAGAGATGTCAGTGGTCATGCCCTGCCAATAATGTTCTGGGGATGAGGTGAAGCTCCTGATAAGGTGGAATAATTTAGAAAAACTTTAAATCATCATCTGCATAGCTACACTTTCATTTTAAATTAATTCTCTTGAAGTACCCCTCCTCCCATATCTGATTGTGGCTCACTTTCCACCAACAGACATGTGACCAAGACTTAATATAGGAAAAGTCTCATGAAAGCACATTTCAAAGTCTCCTGGGTGACCTATCATAGGAGCTTCATTTTCAAGACTTTCTACCAGTATGCAGTGTAATAAAGAAGATGACTCAAAATAGTAATTGTGTACTGGTTCTTTAACAGCAAAGCATTAAATAAAAAGATATTATATTAATATACACAGCACATCCTGAATAAAGAAGATGACTCAAAATAGTAATTGTTACTGGTTCTTTAACAGTGAAGCATTAAATAAAAAGATATTATATTCATATACATAGCACATACTAAGCATATTCAGAAATACTGGAGACACTCTTCAGCTACTACTTGATATCTCTTGAGCAGAACTGAGGCTTCATAGAGATTTAGTTATTCACCTGGAAAATTACAGCTATTTTGGGAGGTGTTCTGTAATGAGACGTTTGGTTTCACCTGTTGCAGAATCAATTCCATTCCTTCTCTTGACTATAATCTGCATTGTACTTGGCCCCATTTGCATAGCTGTGATTTTATTTAAGTCTTTCCTCAGTTATGGTTTCACGGTCACTTAGATGTAGCATAAACCTGTACGACCACAAAATGGAATGGCCCCGAGCTACTTCCTTCATGGTGCTGCTGCATCCTTTCTGCCATGATGATTAGGGATTATGGAGAAGAGGATATTGAAGGGAGACATAATCATCTTCAAATAAACCACAGCCTACCACAATGAGGAATGTAATAAACTGTTCTCCATTTTCACCAGCAATGAGACCAATCGTATGCCCAAATTGCAAGAAAGGAGATTTAAGTTAAGCATTAGGAAAACCTTACAGTGGTAAAATAATGGCAAGATAACCTTGCACTGGGATGGACTGCCCAGGAAGTCAGTGTTTTTTCTGTCACTGCACTGTTTTTAAAAGTGAAACAAATACTGTCAGGGATGGTTTATGTACTGTTGATTCTGCTTTGGGTATGAGAGATGGGGCAGGTGACCTACTGGGGTCTTTTCCGGCCCCTATTTTTCATTATTCCATGTGTGTTGAATAGGAAATAAGGATTATAGTCCGGTATGAATCCAAGCAGCAGCAAATCCACCACAATCTGTACTTTAAAATAGATGTGAGTGATGTTTGCTACTCCTTGTAATAAAGGGAGATAGTAGAGTCATTTATAACTTTGTCCTCCCTGTTTTCCCACCTGTCCTCCCTGCAGTGAAGAGACTGAAATCAGTTGAAGAACTATGGCTTTCTCAGACATCAAACCTTAACTGATATTTGCTCAGACTCAAGACATGGAAATGACTTCATTTTCCCTAAGAACAACTATCCATAATCTAGACTTAGAATTAAAAGCATTAAATGTAGTCAGCCTTTTTTCCTGATGAAAAAAGAAAACAAACAAACAAACAAAAAAAAAAAAAAAAGAAAATTCTTTTTCTGCCTTGACAGTATTTTATGATTTTTCTGCTGGTAAAATTTTAATTGGAATCCTCAGTATCTAACTTTTCTGTCACCTCAGAAGGCAATATACTGAACTCTTCTGATGAAACTTTCAACCACATTTTGCAAAATACTATACTAAACTTGTTGCTAATATATATATCTCACAGTTGCAGAATTGTCCTAAGGCTGATAAAATCTTCTGGTCAACCATAACCACCAAAATGACAGAGTAAATATTATAAACATTTTCATAAAACAATGTCTGCATTTTAAAGCAGATGTGCACATGCCATATTACATGATTTATTTAAAAGAATGAGTAAATCCTGGCATGTTTTTGCATGTCAAGCCATTAAGACCTATACAGAAAGCATTCAACCCATACGTTACATCCTTAGTAGCAAGAATAGATTTACAAAATAATACAGTAGTGCCATTATGGTATATAAATCCTTTAGCTCAAATCTAAGTTCTGAGTAGTGAATTTCATTTAAATGTTCAACTATCCATATATAATTTTTTTCCCTAACATTTAAATTTAGTAATGAGTTTCCCAAAGCAAATAAAATGTATTTTCTGCTGTCTGATTAGCAAGTTCAAACATGGCTTCCTACACCCTAATCAGTCAGTGTATAACGATGGTTGACAGATACCTAAATGAACTGTGGTTCATGTCCTCAAAACTAGCTTACACATCAACATGAAATATGATTTTGCAGTTGGTGATCTTTGAAGGAACTGAAGAAGATCCTGAAAAAAGCTTCTTTTCACAATGATTCAGAAACAGAACTGCATCATTCTGATTCCTAGGAAAGTTCTAATATCTATCAAGATCCAAATACCATTGGTTACATTCATTCCCAAAGTAGATCTCAACCGAAGACATTTCTACACAGTTATAAAACCAGATGATATGCTATGAATCATGTATCTTGCATTACAGCATTACATTTCTGATAGTAATGGTCTGCTGTAGAGTTTTAATTCACTCTAGGTTGCTCAAATCCCTTGGTTGCACCAGGTCATCATGTCCAAACTTCCCCTGTTCCCTTGCAAGTTCCTCATCTCCAGTATCATCAAGAGTTGAATCTCCAAAGCCAGACTTCTTAAAAGAAGGTCTATCATCTTTTTGGCAACAGCTTTTGTTCATTTCCATGTTGTCTTCTCCTCAGGAAGAGGAATCAACATCACAGGTCTAAGTGATGTTCACCCATGAACATCCCACAACACTTCACCCATGAGCTGGGTAAAGAAGTTCTTTTTGTGTTTTCTTGTTGTTTTCCATAATGGAGAATAGCTATGAGGGGGATCAATGCCAAAAGCAATGGACCTGATGTGGAGAGAGAATCTGGTTAAAACTTGAAGTTTAAGAGACTTAATTGATGTGAAAGTAACAAAGATACATCCATTAACTGGAAGAGGCTGCGGTTGGAAGGGTGTTACATTCTGCAGTCAGACACTATTTGGGGAGATTTTTTTTCAAAATGGAAGTCTACTTGCAGATATTTGATATTCCTCCAATACAACCGTTGGATCTTCATTGACTATAAGAGAATTATTGCTGAGTTTTTTCCCTAACAGGACTGTAAAGTTTCATTTGTCCTGGAAAATGATTACTTGATTCTCAGTTATTTGGTAACAGGACTTTCAAAGAAGAAAAGAAAATTATTTTTGAAATTTCAAGAACATCACTCTGCTCTTCAGCTACTATTGTATCCATAGACACATTTTTGGTAAGCATAAAAAGAGAGAGATAGAAAATCAGACTGATGTTTTAAAATGGGAAATTCTGTTGTGGTTGTGTAGATAGTGAAAAGGAGGTCTGATCCATGGCTGTTGTGATCTTCTTGTGCAACTCAGAGCATCATTGTCGACACTTCTTTACCCTTCCTGCTAAAGCTAGCAGCTATTTGTCACTTCCAGCTTCCACTTGCCATATTTATTTTAGTAAAACAAAGCCCATTTTAACATGTCATAAGAAATGATCATATTTCCTTCTGTTAATGTTTTGTGAATAATTCATTCCACAGTCAAGACCCTGTGTACCTACTTTCAGCCTGGGAGGATTTTTTATCAGATGTATAAGCTCTGGAAAATAAGAGATTTTAGTGGAAATGCTATCTTTAAATTAATTATAGCAGCGCTAGCAGGCACCATTATACTGTAATAGTTTATGAAAATTCCCAGATAGCAGTAGATTACATCAATTGTAATATGACTTTTTATGTTATGTTCTACAAATACTCATAATTTTTAATGGTTTCAATGTGACTTACATAAGAATCAGCACTGAGGACACCAGAAGGCAACTTATGAGAAACTATCAGCAGCCACCACAGATTGATTTGGGTTCAGTGCCACTTTCTGAACCCTGCTGCATTTAGTCATGCTTTTAAATTTTTTTTTAATTTTTCTTCTCGTCCCACTCCCCCTCTCTCTGCAGTGACACGCCAGGAAACAATTCTATTTCTCTAAAATCCACCTAGTCACAAAGGTAACATCACTGGCTGATTACTACTAAATGGTAATCAGTTTTCTTAAAAAAAAATAATGCAACAAAACAAACCTTTTTTTTTTGTAGTGTAGAAACAAATGTTGTACTGGAAAGCCTCAAACTGGACACAAACACCACAGTGAGAGGAAGGGCCACTTCCCTCAAGCAGCTGGTTGCACTCTTGCTAATACAGCCCACTATGCAGTTGGCCTTCTTTGCTGCAATGGCACACAGCTGATTCACATTCAACCTGATTATCAGTCCACCAGGAGCTCCAGGTTCTTTTCTGCTATTGCCTGAAAAGCAACCCTGTCATGTAGTTCATCGGTCATCTTCCTCAACTTGCTATGGCCCACAAACTTCAGTTAAACAGTATTGCTCTGGCTACAGTCCCTGCTGGATGTCACTCTTAACTGTATCAGCTGGAGTTTCTATCACTGATCAAAACCCTTCAACCCCAACGGTCCAGCCAACTCACATAAATGTCCGCTTACCCAGGACATATATAACCAATTTGACTCTAAGGATTTTGTGAAAGACTGTGCATGGGCTTCATGTGTCTGGAAATTACTTTCAAGAGATTTCTTCCATAACCTTCCAAGTATCCATCACTATAGTAATTTATGGACCTTACAGAAGTGAGGTTAATTTCATTTGAGTGGAGAAGGCACAGCTTAGAGGTTCACCTGAGGAAGAGATGGACTGTAGATTAGAAGTGCCAATTCCACACCATTGGCTGCAGAAATAATTTGCATAAGGACATCTACAGGTGGATAGATTCCACCTCATGTACCCTATTGCCCTGGGTTCCTATTCTTTCTGTGTATAAGCAAGTGTGATTTGGCCTATTTTCTTATGCACAAACCAGAACCATTTTGGATATATCCAATACATGTAACAACATAAATATCCTGTTCAAGATTACTCTTCTTTGGACAAGCTCACTGCTTACAATAGCAGGCATAATCCAAATACCTGCTCAAATGCTAAGGCAATATCCTTTGGCTATACCCTTTTCTTGGGTAAAGTGTTTTTTCTGCCTGTGCCCCTGCAACTGACTACTTCAGAAGAGAAAGAGGACCTGCTTGGATTTATAGCACAATCAGATGCTCAATATAAAATTCTGACCCAGGGGATGTCAATGAAAAAAGTCTACCTCCTCAGCCCTAACACCTCAGCTTGTCCTTGAGTTTACAAAGCTGAAGGAATGAAGAGAAAGAAACTTCTTCCAATCCTGATTTCTCCCAGACATACATAAAAAATTAGTATAATCAACACGTGTAGCTACATCCCTTGAGCAACATAAAAGAACAGTTAAAGGCTCTAGTTTGTTAAGGTCAGTCCCACAAACTTTTAACAATCTCATACAAACATCTTCACAAAAAAATATAAAGCATTTTTTAATTTGAGTATTAACAATAAATACCTCCTTATGTTTCAAATCTTCTATATGTCTTCCATTCTAAATTATAATCAGTCTGTAAAAATATATTTGCATAACTTTCTTTTTTCATTATTCAAAAAAAAAAGAGAGAGATATGGCTTCAGTACTTGCCAAAAACACCAGCAGTTCCGTTACATCTCAGTGTAAGGTTTGTCAGGCTACACTCCACAAAAAAAAAAGCTCTTTGAAATTCACTTATTTTCTTTCCCCTTTCAATGCATTAGAATAAAAAATGGTTTAAAGCAGCAAGCCATTATTTTAGAGCTAAACAGTTAAATGTTTTATACAGGAACATCAAAACCATATACGCTTCAAACACCCAACATTTTTTTAATGGCTTTCAGATAAAACAATTTATTTATGCAATTAACAACAACATGCAATTTCTAATAATTAGCCGATAATAGTTATCCACAAAGTACTTTATAGAATTGCCTTCTGAACTGCATTCATTCTGTGGGGAACCACTGAAAATTAGACAATAAAATTACCAGAAAATGTACTGCAATAACAAGAATTTTCTGTATTTTGTTTTCCCTACAGATTTATGGACTTGAATATTTGTAAACGTTTGTTTTCAGGGACAAACACCAGGTCCAATCACCCCACATTTATAAAAAAAAAACCCAAAAACATCGCAGCAGCATTTTCTGAAAGATTATATTTAAACTAACTTTTTCAGCAAGAATATGTAATAGAGTATCTTCATATGGCTGTTTTGCAAACTGTACATTAAAAAAAATAGCCATTAGTTTGCTCTCAAATGATAGTAAGTTTGGTGCATTTTAATGGCCTTATGACTATTGAGCACTTTGAGTTTACACTTTTGAGCTTTCCCTGACAAAAAGGGTTTCTAGAAACAATATTTATGTGAAAGTTCAAGCTTGCACCTGATTTGAGATTTCTGGACCTAGAGCTGAAGCACCTTGCCAGCTTATGATAAAACCAAGAAAGTTGGGAGCAGGTTTAGGTGGGGCAGCTGGGTGCCTTCAGCTCAGTTTTAGCAGCCCCATTTAAAATAATAGTCAAAGGTTCCATTTTACTAAGTCCAGACACACAAGCCTGCTACAATCTCTTTTCTCTTTTACACTTAAATTGCAGAAGGATTAAGCTATTGCTCTGACTTCTATTGGCACAAGGACACTTCCGAAAAAAACCAAAAGATCTTTTTTGTGGTTCTTCTTTGAGGTATGATGAATGGTCTGAATGAATTCTAGAAGGAAAGGGCCAGAGGGCCATTACCTGACCTTGATAAGCTAGTATCATTAAAGTGCAGAAACATTTTGAAATTTACATTGAAGTATTTATCTATATCTGGATAAACAGATTTTGTTTTCTGTGGTCTCAGATATCTACAGCTCTGATCTATCTGGACTCCTGGAACTTACTTCTAAGCAGGGCTCTGAGTGTTGCCTGTTGGACAACTGGGTGTACTGTAGACCAGCCACAACAGAGAGGGCAAGTGACAAATAATTGTTCTACCAACATGTTTTCTTGGTACGAAAGGATATGCTAATCCAATAACATTGCAGACTTTGAAGAAAATACTTTATTTATTTATATTAGTACAAAAGAAAATATTCTTTAAGTGCTCGTGCTGTTGTGTGCCTGCCAGCTCAGGAAGGTGGTGAAATACCATCCAGCCCTAGAAAGAACAGCTCAGATAAAGCCAATAAAAGCAGGTTAATAATGTAAAATTGAAAGTTAAGCTTTACTTTGAAGACAACAGGGAATAGTGATGAGCTGGAGTAGTTATTATGAACAAATCCTAAAGTGGTTCCAATTCATGCAAACTTTCTCTGCCTTAGAAGATGTGGCTTATGACCATATGATGAAGATTCCCAGAATGGCTGATGTAGAAAGTAGCAACAACTGAAAACTGGGACTTGAAGGCAAAAAGATGGGACAAGGAGAAGCATATAAATTTAATCAAAAAGACAAAAAAAAGGGGGAAAATGAAATTAAAACCTTTGAAAAATCATAGTGAGAATACTTTAAAGTTTAAGAATGAGCTGACAAATGTAGAAACAAAAAAGGGGCAAATGGTATTTAGTTAGTAAAATTATTGTTTATAACCACACATGCATTCATCTTGTGGACTATTAATTTTGAAGACATCTTCTTTGTGCATTCACAATATTCCTGGTTCTTCTGACAATGATCAGGACTAATCTGGCTTTGAGGAAGGGGAATGGAAGTCAGGATATTCTGAAGAGGAAGTTCCCCCACTACTCTGGGACTTGCCATCATTTCCTCTCACTTGAACCATATAAACATGCTTTGCATGATAACCTTCACATTCTTCCGACAACTGCTCTATTTTCCTAGTTGATACCACATCTGGGAAAGTCACAATGTGCCTGTGAGTTCTTGGGACTCACAGAGCCTGCACAGATTTTTTCTGAAAGTATTTCTATAACTCCTGTGTCATTCAAATGCACTAACTTTTTCATTTTCTAAAAATAAAGGCCAGTTATAATACAAAAAGGTAGCAGCCAAGTTAGCCAAGTTAGACTTAGTTAGACCAGTAACTGAGAAGCTGAAAAAAGTCATAAAACCAGAAATCTGTTTGCATGACATACACCATATTTTGTTCCTAGGCAGTACACCAATCCTATCATCTATTACCACTAACCAAATAGGATGAACCAAATGTTCAAATCTTTTATTTGTGTAGTAAGTCTTCCTTGTGTTGGTAACTCTAAAACACTTCTGTGTTCTCCCAGTTATCTGTCACAGAAGGTGGAATTCATACTGATTACTGAGGGGCCTAATTTAAGATCCTTGATCCTATAAAACACACCAACAAAATAGTTAGCTCAAAGGTGAGTGACTTCTACCATGTCACCAAGGTGCCAGTAGCTCCTCTTTCACAACATATACTTTCCTAATTACCTAAGCAAGGAGTTTAGGATTCTGATTTAGGCATCTGAGTACTTGTCTAAATGAGGCAATATGAATATTCTTTAATCACCCATGCAACCATATTTCTGTCATTGCTCTAAGTTTCAATAGAAGCTGGAACACCAGATTTTACATTCTCCTATAGTCCAGCCAGGGCAGATGTAAATCAGCTAATTTTGTACATCTGAAGTTTAGCTTCAAAACTTCCTGTTTTGAAGCCCAAGAGTGAGAGATGAAGTCAAAGGTTTTACATTTGGTCCAGTCTGAGCTCACAAGACCTCTCAGTATCAATTTCCCTTCCGAATTTAGTTGCCTAAAACTCCCCCAAATACGGAAATCGCTTAACACCTTGTAAAAAAGCCATTGTGATCATTTATCCCTGCCACCAATCTATGATATGTTTTCTCTCTGAACTAAATTGGGGATAGCATTACTTGATAAGGTAGAAACAACGTAGGAGAAAAAATGGTAGGACTTCTGAGCTCCTTCCTTTCTATTTGCAGACATATGTATGTGTTAACATACAGTTCTCTGACAAGAATACAGGAGAGGACAGCGATGAAACACCATCGAGATTAATTTGGCTACCACTTATTCTTTCCAGAGCTGTCCCTTTTCTTTCATTAAGGAATATTCAGAAAACATCCCATTTTACCTAACCTCATAAAATACGCCATCAACTTTTTTAGTGACAGCTTTTAAAAGCATTTACTTACTTAGTAATTCTTCCTGTTTCTAGTCTCAGATTTATGTATAAAACCACTTTGTTTTTCCTGGTTCTCCTTGAAAAAATAACTAGGCAGCTGATCCAATATAAATAGTTTGAGCAGCCAAATATACTATCCATTTTGGCAGATACAGTAAATGAATGACTGATAATTTCACTCATATACATAATGTTTTCTTCTTCTAAAGTAGATTTTTTCAGACTTTCCCCCCCTGTATTAACGTTGGCATGCCTTGAGTAAAAACTAAACACAAATCCCTCTTCCCATTCTGAATAATATCTTTCAGCAGGAAGAATTTGTTGATCAAGGTAAAAAATATCTTTCCTGATGGAGCTATCATCACACAGTGGCATTTCTACCATTCCAAGTTATGCTTGGCCTTATGACAGACAAAGAAGTCAAACAAGTAGCGGATGCTGCTTATCTCTATGCTCTGTACCAGAATTCAAGACATAATATAAAGCATTAATTTCTAATGAGCTCAGCAATAGTGTCTCTTTAGTCAGACTAACTAGTATAGCAATTTATACTAACTACTATAGCAACTGCTAGTGGAAGAGCATATGTAGGTGAAAAAAAACCTCACTAAATACATGGATCTGCTTTCTTCATCTTCCCCTTAACACAGTCTTGTACTGAATCTCAATGCCCTTAGGTACTAGCTTGAATGTTACACAATATGATAACAAGATATCTTGCCTGCTTCTGGATTAGTAGACATATCCTAGAATGATGAAAAAGAGTAGAGATTTTTTCTTTGCCCAATCAAGCGCTCATTTCCATTTGTTAGACTCTCTTCTGGTTCCCAAACAATATATTCTCTCATCACGACGCAACATGGCAGAGAATGCAAAAATCTCGACTCCTTATTGATAACTGCTGTGATTCACCTCATGTGAATTAATCTGTTCTGATTCTAGTTACTACAGCTCTTTGATCCTACGTCATCTGAATCCGAATACAAGGAAGACAGCAATATGGTGTCTTTCAAAACTCACATCTATTTAAAAACTGATTTCTGTGGTCAGATAACCAGAGTTACACAGAATGCTTCAGATTAAAATGGTTGCTCATGATCAGCAAATTCCAGGTCATGAGTTTTTAGAGGTTCAGTACTGACTTAGGCCCTAATCCTTTTAAACAGGTACACACAAGTTTGACTTTATGAAGGTGACACACTTCAGCCCTAGTACAATACTGTTCATGATAACACATTTTGACATTTGAGCCTGGTTTACCAGGTCCAGCAGTAAATAAATAACTGTTCAAGTCAGCCTGCTATACAGTCACACTACTTTGTGAAGCAGCTAATTTTTAATGCATCAGTTGAATAAATGACATGTGAAGATGCTGAAGAACAGCTCACAATCTTCCATTGTACAGAGTTTCTACCATAAAGTGATAAAGTTTCCACTTAAGGTAAAATAAATAAATGCTTTAACAGTAAGTCCAGTTCATGATAAGAAAATCTAAATCAATGAATTATGATTTATGGGTTACTAATTAAGATCTGTAATTATAAAAAAAGATGGGGAAAGTAGTAGATAGGAGTTGGGCTGCAAATGCAATTAAACTCTTTTTAATTAAGCATTTTCTTTTATTTCTGTTCTATCCTTTGTCCAAGCCCTGCTTCAGCCAAAATGAAAAATCTTGGACAAAACTGAATTATCAGATTAGTCTTTGGGTTTTTCAGTTATGGTAGCCTGAAGCAGGGAGCCAATAGTTCACTCCTTTTTTTAAAGCAATTCTGCCTTCAGAGTGAATATAGCTTTCCATGTTACACTGTTGTTCCTAGCTCTTATACGCAGTCATGTAAAGTGAGAGCCTCAAAAAGGGAGAAAACCTGTTACTTCAGGTCTCTGTGTCCAGCTCCATTGCACGAGGTAGCTGTAGTTTCATTTCCAAGATGACCTCTGCAAGACCAATCTGATAGCCTTCCATGACAAGAAAAGTGGCTGGGCAGATGAGGGAAGAGTGTGGTCGTTTGTTTCTACTGACTTTAGCAAGGCTTTGAATACCGTCTCCCATAACACCCTCATTGACAAACTGATGAATTACACAGCAGGTAAGGAGGACAGCAAGGGTGGCTGCAAACAGGCTGAACTGCTGAGTTTGAAAGGTTGTGGTCAGTTGCATGAAGTCCAGTTGTAGGCCAGTCACTAGTGGTATATCCCAGGAGTAAATACTGGGGCCTCATTAATTACCTGAATGATGGGTCTGAGTGCACCCTCAGTACCGATGACACAAAACTGGAAGGACTCACTGGTATGCCAGGGAGTTGTGCCGTCATATGGGGGGACTTTGACACGCTGAAGAAGTGGGTCAACATGAATCTCATGAAGTTCAACAAAAGGAAATGAAAAGTCTTGCCCCTGGGAGTAATAACCCCAGACACCAGTATATGGTGGGGCCAAGAAAATGGAAGTCACCTTCTCAGAGAAGGACCTGGGGACCCTGGTGGACAGGTTGACCAGCAAAGTGCTCTTACTGGAACGGCGGCCAAGAGCCTTCTGGGATCCAGTAGGAGGAGTGTAGCGAGCAGGTTGAAGGAGGTGATCGTTCACCTCTACTCAGTTCTAGTGTGAAAGAAACATCTGGAGTGCTGGGTCCAGTTCTGGGCTCCCCAATACAAGAGAGACATGGACATACTGGAGGAAGTAAAGTGAAGGGCCACTAAAATGCTTAAGGGCTCAGAGCATCTGCTACATGAGGAGAGTGTGAGAGAGCTGGGACTGTTTAGACCACAGAAGGTTCTGAGGGGATCTTATCAATGTCTGTTAATATCTGAAGGGGAAGGGGGAATGAAAAAGACAGACCCACATTCTTCTCAGTGATGCCCACTGAAAGAGGAAAGGTAATGGGCAAAAATTTAAATATATGAAATTGCACTTGAAGATAAGGGGGAAAAAAATATTTTTTTTTATTCTGAGAGTGGTCAAACACTGGACCAAGCTGCCCAGAGAGGTTTTGGAAATATCCTTGGATATATTCAACACCTGACTGGCCAAGATCCTAACTAGCACTAGCTGACCTTGCTTTGAACTGGAAGGTTGGACTAGATCATCTCTAGAGTTCCCTTCCCACCTCAACTATACCATGATCAAGTATGAGAAGCTAGATATGGTCTTAACTGCATCTTGCTCCTCTGTCATAGAAGACATACTTATGGATTTTTATTTTCATTCACATGATTTCTCTTATTCACATGATTTTCTCTTATTTTCAATCACATGATCTATCTGGACTCATGCAAAGCATTTTACACTGTCCCGCATGACATCCTTGCCTCTAAATTGGAGGGACAGGGATTTGACGGATGGACCACTCAGTGGATAAGGAATTGGCTAGATGGTCGCACTCAAAGAGTTGTGCTCGATGGATCAATGTCCAAGTGGCAACCAGTGATGAATGGCACTCCTCAGGGGTTGGTACTGGGACCGGTGCTGTTTAACATCTTTGTGGTGACATGGACAGTGGGATTGAAGGCACCCTTAGCAAGTTTGCCAATGATATCAAGCTATGTAGTGCAGTTAGAGGGAGAGATGTGCTGGAGGGAAGAGATGCCATCCAGAGGGACCTGGAGAGGCTTGAGAGGTGGGTCCGTGCAAACCTTATAAAGTTCAACAAGGCCAAGTGCAAAGTCTTGCACATGGGTCACAGTGATCCCAAGCACAAATACAGGTTGGGCGGAGAATGTATAGAGAGCAGCACTGAGGAGAAGGAGTTGAGGGTGTTGGTTGATGAGAAGCTCAACATGAACCGGCAATGTGCACTCGCAGCCCAGAAAGCCAACAGCATCCTGGTGTGGCCAGTAGGTTGAGGGAGGTGATTCTGCCCCTCTGCTCTGCTCTGGTGAGACTCCACCTGGAGTACTGCATCCAGCTCTGGAGTCCTCAGCACAGGAAGGACATGGGCCTGGTGGAGCGAATCCAGAGGAGGGCCAAAAAGATGATCAGAGGCCTGGAGCACCTCTCCTATGAGGACAGGCTGAGAGAGTTGGTGTTATTCAGCCTGGAAAATAGAAGGCTCCAGGGAGACCTTATAGCCCCTTCCAGTACCTAATAGGGGCAACAGGAAAGATGGAGCAAGACTCTTTATTAGTGAGTGGAGCAATAGGACAAGGGGTAACAGTTTTAAACTGGAAGAGGGTAGGTTTAGATTAGATATTAAGAAGAAATTCTTTACCATGAGGGTGGTGATGCACTGCCCCATCCCTGGAGGGGTTCAAGGCCAGGCTGGATGGGGCTTTGAGCAACCTGGTCTGGTGGGAGGTGTCCCTGCCCAGGGCAGGGGGGTTGGAACTCGATGATCTTTAAGGTCCCTTCCAACCCAAACCATTCTATGACTCTATGATTTTCAAGTTGTCCTAAGGTACACTTCAGTTCTCTTTGGTAGAACTGTATTTCATTTTTTTATTAGATCTGCTTCTATTTAGTCTTTTCTACTAGTATTTTTTTGCTTCCTTCCACTGTTCTTTTTACCTGCCTTTGAAAGTCTAGTGCATAATCCTTTCCATTACATTCCTGATAGTTTATTTTTGGGGTTTTTAACCTGCCTTTGAAAGTCTAGTGCATAATCCTCTTCATTACATCCCTGATAGTTTATTTTGGGGTTTGTTTTTTTTTTTTTTATTAAATGTTTACATCTAAACTGTATCATTCTTTTCATTTACATCTGTTTGAAACTGATAGGTCTGACCCTGCATAAACTCGCTGCTTGTTAGAAATATCATATTTTATTACAGATTCTCTTTGGTATCTCCTCTGTAACTTTTCTCCTTCCCTGTCTTATTCTACTAGATCCCTGTTTTTCTTCTATTCATTTTTTAAATTCATGTCCTTTCAGTTCTCTCCGGTGCATGATTACAATCTAAGGAAAATACTTCAATAAATGTCAAAAACTCATGGGAAAGCTTGTTTTTTTTCTAAATCTGTAGTTCAGGGACTTGGAGTAAGCACTCAGCAGAAGATGGAACTCACGGTTATCCAAATCTCTCTGAGAAGTGGGAGAATTTCTTTCTGCTTAAGAAATTACCTCTGTTCCTACCACTCTTCTCAAGACAGGGAACTGACAGACAAGATGTGAAATTAGTGATGTAATTTCAACAAGCTTCCTCACCACTGTGGAGAGGAAGACTACTATGGAGAGGAACCTTCCTGGCCACCAGGAAGTACTAGAAGACTTGCCAGAATTCCTCTTTCAAGTAGTTTCTAAAGAAATGACGTATTTAGATACCAATAGAATTAACACTAAAAATTATTTCTAATAATAAAATATTACACCTCTTGGTTAGTTTACAAAAAAATGAGGTTTTCAACAATAAAAAAATCACTTAAATCAACATAAAAGATAAATAAGATGAAAGTACAAATTGCTTATAGTGCAATAAAGGATCTGCCAGACTGCTCTTGGAGCAATGTGTCTTCTACCTGTTCTTTTCAGATATATTGTTCTAAATTATATGGTTATTTTGGCCTGATGTACACCAGCAACCACCATTGGAGTGCTTACACCCTGATGGGAATGCTCATGAAGACACTGTGGATCACACAAGACTATCTTAACATCAATTCTCAGTTTTTAACACAAATCTGGAGTAAATGAGTTTACTCATCATTTTTTCAAATAATTAAAATTATCGAATATATTTAAGACTCACTCCTTGCTGGTGCCTTCACTTACACTGCACAAATCATCATCTAGTAGCAGATTTTTAAATATGCACAGAGATGAGCACTATGAATCAAAGATAGAAATCTGTCCCTTACTGTTGCTGCATTGTTTATTACTGTCTTTGTTGGATTTAATGAAAAAGCCAGTAAATAATGCCGTAAGTGCAATTACTTCCTTGTTCAGCTCATCTTTGACGTTAGTAAAATTAGTTAGGGGGCTTTGTTCTTTATCTTCTACCACAGCTGCTTTTGTTTATGCCTGGTAATGTCACTGCGTACTTAAGTGTCTAACACTTTTGGGCCTGACAGAAATGTGGAAGAAGAAGAATTGCAATGTAATACGCTACTGTTACTTTAACAACTGCACTTAACATGATGCTTCTTTTAGAAATGGATATTCACCTTTATATTAAGACAAGGGAAAATCTCTGACTTTGCAAAAACATTAGGAGTAAAAGAAGAAAACACTCACAGAAAATGTAGCATTTCACAAAACACAAGAAACAGGCAGAAAATTACATACAACTCACAATACCTTTATAAGAAACCACCACAGCCTGTTTAAGAAATAGATATTTAATGGTCCAAACATTATCACGATGACACAGTAACGAATGCCACAGAAATGGAGTTCAAATAGGGTAATTTCGATGGCTGGCATTGCATACACTGAACTGCAAAGCCAGGACCCAGGGATACCTGGGTGAATTGTCAAAATGGTCACTAAGTGCTCATCTGTGTAGTATCACTCTCTGCCCATTACCTGCTCTGAATATGAAAAGTGGAAAAGGAATAATTCAGTCTTGGTGAATGTCAGATTCAATAAGATTGGTTTGTTTGCATTTGGCAAAATTGAAAATTCCTTGCCGCAATCAAAAAACCCCAGTTTTTTAAGGGCATTGAACACCATAGCTGAAAAGAACTATATTTGTGCAGGTGCTACCTGAGGGGCTCCACTCAACTGAGGGTCTCCTGGGAACAAAACTGTAAGATCTCAGAGAACAAACTTGTGGAAACACACAACTGAGCAAGCAGCATTCTTCCATGTCCTTTCAACATGCTGAGTTTCCCCTTCCTAGCAGAATATTCACAGAATCTTCTTCTAGGTTGGAAGGGACCTTAAAGATCATCTTGTGCAACCGTCAACCTAACTGACAAAAATAGACACCCACACAACAAACAAGGAGCATCATCACTAAACCATCCCTCCCAGCACTACATCAACCTGTCTTTTGAACACCTCCAGGGATGGTGCCTCAACCACCTCCCTGGGCAGCCCATTCCAATGGCTGAGAACCCTTTCAGTGAAAAAATTTTTCCTAATATCCAGCCTGACCCTCCCCTGGCGCAACTTGAGGCCATTTCCTCTTGTCCTGTCGCCTGTGACTTGAGAAAAGAGACCGACCCCCATCTCTCTACAGCCTCCTTTCAGGGAGTTGTAGAGAGCAATAAGGTCTCCCCTCAGCCTCCTCTTCTCCAGGCTGAATACCCCCAGCTCCCTCAGCCTCTCCTCATAAGGCTTGTGCTCCAGACCCCTCACCATCTTTGTCGCCCTTCTCTGGACCCGCTCCAGCACCTCAATGTCTAGCAGGGTAGGCAATGCTTTCAGTAAAGTAGAAAGTGGAGGTCAATGTTGGCTTTTAATCAGTATGGAATTAGCCTCTTTGAGAAAGGAAAAGAGGTCAACTAAGAGTGGAATGTGGGAAAACTGCAAAAAAGTAATGTGTCATAAAACTACTTAGTAGAGAGTTAAGTTATACATTTCTTTCCAGATTTTTTAAAGGATCAGGGCTAAGAAGCAAGAAACAGAGCAGTCATTTTATGAAAAATGTTTTCTCACTAGTAACCTCTTCTTTCTGCCCTTACCAGTTGCCTGTGGGAGTTATTTTAGTGCACAATGGATGCTTGATTTCCCTCACTTGAATTAACAGGTTTGTCACTCGCACTTCTCACTCTGCATATCTTTAAAAAGATACTTGCAATGGTATTAATATACCATTACTCTTTAAGGAGTCAGATTAGGAATTAGGTTCCTAAACACATTTGTAGAACATGCCATAATTTCTTAAAATAATCCACAATTTCTTGATGAAGCAGTAGTAGTAGTGGTAGTAATGATGGTGGTGATGATGATGATGATGATAATAATATAGTTAATGTAAAAAACACCCAGTGTAAATATTGCTTTCTACCACCTGAGGAAACAAAGTTACATTAGAAAAAAGGGTTGTTCATTTTGATTTTTTAAAAATTTATTTAATTAAAGCTGCCAAAATAGAACAATTAAATAATAAAGGAAAAAATGTCTTAGTGTTACATCTATTAATTACCTATTAAGTATTTTTTCTGATGTCCATTTCACTGAACAGTTAGTCAGCCTGCAACATAGAAATCTTTGCTAGTGAAGTTTGCATCTTTCTGCTACCTGTTGGTGCAATATTAAGGGATCACTATGAAAAGGAAATTTAAGCCCATTGTTTATTCCTGAGTTATAAATATTCAGCTTGGATGAAAAGAACTATCAAGCATCTGGAAAAAATGCCCAGAGTCTTCTGGAGGCAGAGCTATGACTTATGAAACTATCTTTCTTGATTTTTGGGCATTTGGGCATTCATTCAGGCATACAGTATCAAGTATTCTGTGTCAGACTATCATTCCTCTTTTGATCAGTTTCTTTATCCTCTCTCTCTTTTTCAGAAAAAAAAAATATAAAATTGCAGGTTTTCATTTAGTTGCCCTATCTAAAATTAACATGCCACAATATGAAATATAAATGGAAAAAAAAAAGTAGTTTGTGTAATATTACACCTTACTAGCACATGTAAAATCATCGTATAAAAGAGAAGAATAAACTCTAAAATTATCAGTTATACTTTTGTTCTCATGAAAGAAATGAAATTGTATAGATATCCACATCTCAGAAAAGCAAATCTGTCCTTTCACAAGCCTAGCAAGAATGTATCAGATAGAACTAAAATGGGTTTATATTACCATATTTTCCTGTGTATTGCCTACTACTCAGATAACCCACACCTCTTTTTGAAAATAAATTCTCATACAACCCACATCCTCAGATAACCTACAACTGTCTCCTCCTTTTTCTTCCAAGGCAACCCTGTATTTAGCAAATTCCCCTGGAGGCTTCCTGTTGTGGTGGAAAGAAAACACAGAGGGAAAGTAATAGAGGTAAAGAAGATGATGGGTTTTACAAGGAAAAAGAATAATTTGTGGTGAATCAGAGGCTTAGGGAGCACTGGGAGAGAAGGAACTCTGAAACCAGTTTTTCATAATATTATCAGCACTTATGGACAACCCTAATTCTGAAAATGACAAGTGTGACTTTTGTTAACCCTAATTCTGAAAATGACAAGTGTGACTTCTGTTATCATTGTTGTTGTTGTTATGATTATTATCATTAATATTATTATTATCATTAACAGCTCATCCATGGGTTCTAGCACTTTGAAATAAAAAACTTGTTTTCCAGCTACACTGCATTTCAATCTTCAGTCACACTTTCAAACTTGAAGGTGAAACACCATCTAAGTATACTGCCATGTTTCCTAAAGCAAAATCAAATAATTAATTGAAGATAATATTAAAGTCAAACACTGAAAGAAGGCACCACCACCCTCTGTTGGTAGTGGAGCTCACGGGTATAGACCGTGCAGACCGTGGGTTAACATTGATTTCTTCATAGTGTAGAGCACGCACAAGTTCCAGTCCGATGACAACATGCAAATGTGGAGACAGAGGGATCTTCCTACCAAGCAAAATTGCTAACACCTGGGAAATGGGGAGGTGTGGAGAAAAGAAAAGAAGAAGAAGTGGAAATAGAGAAAGACATAAGTTTAATGAAAGCATCAGGTCATGCAATGAAACTAAGACATCCAGTGATGTTCTTCCCCATAACCCTTTGCAGCTTTTTTAGTACGGTAAATGGTTGTTGTGTGAGCCATACAACTATTTATCTTTTAGACACTAAATTAAGTGGTGCACTCTCCTACACCAATTTACATCAGTTCTAACCCCAGTAAAAGCAATGGGCTGACTTTTGGAGGAGGACTGAGTTAGGCCTCTTCTTTTCTTTCTCTTCCAGTTCAAAAGAGAAAGTTGCATGGCCTTCCTGGTGCAGCAATAATTTCTGGCATGTTGCTAATCTACTAATTTCACCTCAGGTACAGCAGAAATGCTTCCCTTAAACTTGAAGCCAAGGTGTCAATAATCTAAAATTTCTTAATAATAAATGGATTCCAGAATTGGATCTGTAACATCTACAACATACATAGTGGTGGGGAAGACCCTTAAGTGGTTCAAATGACACCAAGGCTAATAGAGTGATTTCTGTTCTTCTCAGAAAAGTGACCACAGTTGCTTATAGTCACTCAAGCCCTCTCATATATGCTCAGTTTACACCTACAGTGCTGTACATTCTGAGTACCAATACTTCAGTCTGAATTTCCACATTTTCACATCCTCACAAACAATAAAGCTTCCAGATGCCAAACCAGGTCTCTTGCTCCAGCTGTGCAAATCCATCAGCTACACTTGGGCAGCTTAAATTGCCTTTAATGGCAGTGTAATGTAAACAATTCTATTGGCAACGAATAAGAAAAAAAACCAAACACAAACAACAAAACCCCACACCAAGTCCAGTGTCTCTTAGGCACGTTGGCTGTGTATGGGTTAAATATTTTTCTTACTGATGCCAGAAGAGATAACTAGATAAACGGGGAATAGAAATATTTCACTTTGATATCACATATCACATTAACTTGCTATAGAAAAGAACCAAATGAAATTAAACAACATTGGTTTTACAATATAGTACTGAATTTCATTCTCAATATAAAGAGCCAGCTTATTACATTACGTAGTATTTCCTCAGTATGTCTGCTGAAGAATCGCCAGCCCAGAGTAATGCATCTGTACAGTTCATCATACAAGATTTATTTCCAAGCTAATTAGAAGCCATACCTTATCCATTTAGTAACCAGCAACACATTTTTAATTATTATTTTGTAGTGCTGTATTCATTGTGATGGAAAATGTTTCTTTTTCTATAATAATGGAAAGGTTTGGGCTGAGTATGTATGATACTTACATTACTCCACTGTAATTTAACATTAGTTCAACAAAGAGTATTACCATTTTTGCACTCACAGTCTGGATTTTATTGTTCAAGAATGTCTTCATGCGAATATGAAAATGACAGAAGAATTTGATTTTATTGTATTGTCTTGAGAATATACCTAGAAAAACTGCAGGTGTTTTTCTGCCTTGTGGTATCAACAGCCCTGAATTAGGCATCTAAAAATTAAAAACAATTCCTTCCCAGATGGGAATAAATAACCTTTGGGTCCCCTATCCAGGCTGAGCACTGTGAGTTGTGATACACAATACACTGTATGTGTGAAGGATAAACTGTAGTGGGAAGGATAAATACAGTAAATAGCAACTAATAAATTTCTTCCATGTCTAGTAACTTGACTAGTAAAAGCTTTAATGCCAAAACATTTTAAAAAACGCAGGGGCTGACCAAGAAGCCATGAAACTCTGTATTTGGAATTTGCTTGTCTCCTAAGCTAACTTCTTAATTACCTATTGCAGTGTCAATACCTAAGCCTCTTCTGGATCTAGCTCTACAATCGACACCTACAAAGGGACTTGGCTACTCCAAGACTCCAGGTCACAAAGCCTGAGGGGATACAACAATCCTAAACTGAATTCCCTTGACTATTGCTGCACATCTCCTAATGGACATTTCTTTAACCTGCTCTTAAGCAAGTAAAGTTCTGATTCATATGTCAAGTGTGAGGCAAATTCACAGCGGAATTCATAAAAGGTAGGGTAATGAAGAAGGAACTGTCAGAGACAGCAACGAGTAAATTCTGAGAACAAGAATGTGACTTAGCACACTGTCACTCTCCTAACTGCCTCCCTCCTTTTGAGTTTCCTAGATTTGTTCTTTTCCCTGAAGGCAGATAACCAAAACACCAAAGCATTCATTTCCAAAACTGAGTGGGAATAATTTGTTTCTTTTAAACCATTACTACTGTAAAATACATAATAGAAAACAGAGTTATGTCCACTATGGCACAAGGCAGAATAACATGCGCCCACAGCATCCCTCACTTCTCTGTCACCTCATAAGAATTTATCAAAGCTATCATTAATATATCAAGACAAAAATTTTGCACTAACCTAAATCCCATAGCACCAATTTTTACATTTTTTATTTCATTTCTATCCACGTATGCAAAGGTTTTTTACATAATCAAGGATTGCTGACAGTCTTCCCTCTGCTCTTTTTTTCCTTGAGACAAAACAAGCCAAAAGCTTTCCATCTTTTCTCAAAGTACAAATTTCCTAGCAATTGAGACAATCTTGTTGCAAACTAGTTTGTCTAGTCTGATTTTGTCTAGTCTGTGCATGTCTTCTGTGCAAGACTCAAAACTGCACACATATCAGCTAAGGCATTTTTTTCCAGTTCTGAGAAGGGTAAAGGAACTACTGCACATCACGTTTTTTATTATATTTGTTTTTCTGCAAACTCTATGACATTGATGAGTCGGATGCAGCTTCTGATCTTTATCTGATCCCTCAGACTCTTTTGCCATTGCTACTCATTAACCAGTCCTCCTCCATTCTGTCATTTCTGCTGCAGATTATCTCAAAATGCATTACTTCCCTTGAATCCCTTTTGAACTGAATCCTGGTTTTTTGTCACCCAATTTTGCAAAACCAATTTTGAATTCTAACACCATTCTCCAATGTACTTAAGAATGTCTAGGAGATTGATTTCAATTTCATGTTTAACAAGTACTTTTCATAGCAGCAGTCATAGAGGCACTGGCTATTATATGAAATATAGTAACCCAGGTGATGCTACACGCAGATGAAATCCAGTATCACAAGTCTCTCACAAGGAGGGGAAAGGAAGTCCTCTTCCACTGGTCTTTTGAAGGAGCTGTGGCAGTAATGTAGGGCACTGCCAGAGTGAGATACAAACAGGCCTCTTTTCACCATCTCCAAACAGGTCTTTCAAAATCTAGGTGCCTACTCTCCTTTCTTGCCCCTGACCAGAGGCACCATCAGCAAGTTTGCGGATGATACCAAGCTGTGTGGTGTTGTCGATACACCAGAGGGACCGGATGTCATCCAAAAGGACCTGGACAGGCTGGAGAGGTGGGCCCAGGTGAACCTCATGAGGTTCAACAAGAGCAAATGCAAGGTTCTGCACCTGGGCCGGAACAATCCTCGCCACCAATACAAACTAGGGGGTGAGGTGTTGGAAAGCAGCCCTGAGGAAAGGGACTTGGGGGTGCTGGTGGATGAGAAGCTGGACATGAGCAGGCAGTGTGCAGCTGCAGCCCAGAAGGCCAATCGCATCCTGGGCTGCATCAAAAGATGCGTTGCCAGCATCCAGAGAGTGGATTCTCCCCCTTTGCTCTGCTCTGGTGAGACCTCACCTGGAGTATTGTGTGCAGGTCTGGAGCCCTCAATATAAGAAGGACATGGACCTGATGGAGAGGGTCCAGAGGAGGGCCACAAGGATGATCAGGGGGATGGAGCACCTCTGCTACGAGGACAGGCTGAGGGAGCTGGGGTTGTTCAGCCTGGAGAAGAGGAGGCTCCGGGGAGACCTAATAGCAGCCTTCCAGTACCTGAAGGGGCTACAGGAAGGCTGGGGAGAACCTGTTTAGAAAGGCCTGTAGTGACAGGACGAGGGGCAATGGCTTCAAGCTGGAGGGGAACAGATTTAGATTGGAGATGAGGAGAGGGTTCTTCACTGTGAGGGTGGTGGAGCACTGGAACAGGTTGCCCAGGGAGGTGGTTGAGGCCCCATCCCTGGAGATATTCAAGGAGAGGCTCGACGAGGCCCTGGGCAACCTGGGCTAGTTGGGGGGGTCCCTGCTGACTGCGGGGAGGTCGGACGAGATGGCCTTGGGAGGTCCCTTCCGGCCTGGGCAATTCTATGATTCTATGATTCTAATTTGCTTTTTTACTTAAGTGCTCCTCCTTGTACTTTGATGTCTGTGTCCTGCAGTTATAGTCTTTACCATTGATGTTAGTTATCTTGAGGGGAAAAGAACCCAAGGGTATCTAGTTTAATTATGAGTAGATAGTTAATTTATTTGACCAGATATGCTGCACACCATTAATTATGTTATCATTGTGTGCAAATCCATGTTATTAAATATTCATTACTTCTAACAATTTACAGTGTGCTAAGCTTCATATTTCAGTATAACTCATCAACTGAACAATAAGAACTTGCTTACTTTCAGCTACAAAAACAATGTATATAAATAGATACAATCATGAGGGTTCTTTAACAGAATAAGAGTTTCTGAACCATATGAAAATAAAAAACAGCTGCTTCATGAAGGTAACACCTGATGTGAAAGTATTCATGACTTTGTAAGGCTGTGTACTGAGCTGAAATTGCATTAATTTTTAAATAACAGGGTCAAATTATTTCCTGACTCCACTGAAGTCAATGGAGTTAACTCTATATATCTGAATGTGGCAGAATTTGACTCCATTTGATGAAGCAATTTATATAAACACAGATTCTTTAGTGCCAGTCCAATATCATCATGGCAAATTCCTCACTGGCACTTTTTATAGTCAGAAGAAATTAACACTGATAAGCAGTAATGCAGGTATTGATATGCCCAATATACAATATAAACAAACATCATTTTGAACAAAGTGCAGCGTGAGAGTCTGCTGCAGCTGGAAGTTTCCCTTTGCTGATAAGTTCTTAAAATAAACATGAGAAAAGAACCAGGTTTTTATTGTGACTGATAATGTATTTTTTCTGGATGCACTGCTAAACATAGCAATTGGAGTTAATAGGTAACTCATACCCATCCCCTCTAGTGCTAATTATCAATGGAGGAAAGAAAATAACTAATTTAGGCTAGTGTATTTGTCTTACTAACCATTACTAGTAGAACAAAGATGCCTAATTCAAAGAATTTTATGAAATAGCCGATGCCACGCTCACCTCCATGTTGTCTAAATACAATGGCAAAGAAATACATTATGTATCAATATGAATACTATGTAAATAGTGAATATGAACATTATAAAAATCATAATAAATAATTGATAAATGTTGATTGCATGATCCCACACCATAGCAGTAGCAGTGCCTTAGAAGCTATAGTAACAAAATGTTGCAAATAAATAACTGAATCAGTTGCAACAGGATTGATTTTAAGGTGAGACCTGGATATGAGATATTAATTAAGATAAACCTCCAAGTACCAGCTGAGATTCTTGTTTTGCCCACAGGAACAAAACATAAGCAATCCAAAGCCTTGTTCTCTGACCTCTGCATACACATTACACAGAAATTACACCCTCACCTAAGTATAAACTTAGCAGCCACAAATACCCTAGCAATTCTGCAATTATTGTAAAGGAGGGAACCCTCGATAAATTCAATGCTTTCAAGCAGGCACATAAACCACATGCTAATTCAGTTACTTCACTTCTAAAAAACCATAAATCCTTCATAGCTTAGTGGCTCTGCATCACATTGCAGTGAAGCTGGTAAGGCTAAAAATCAAAGAGAAATAAGAGTGTTCCATAACTGGTATTAATTTCTTCAGGATAATCTGGTATTGTGCTCTTCCCTAAGGTGGATTTTGTCTTGGGAACGTCCTGATGGAGTTACATGAAGCAGGGAAGGTTTAGCTGCCCCACCCCAATAACCTCATACACTCTAATGAAACCTACAGAAAAGCAGGCTTTGGGTTCACAGGAAAATGTAGTTTTAGAGAGCTGACAAGGAAAGTGGGAGGAGTAATCCATCTCTCTAATAAGATTTATTATCATTCCAAATATTAGGATCAGGTAAAAATAAATTTTCGTCATGATCTCTGACATGACACTTTTTGAAGTGCATTTTATTTTATAAGTAGCTCACCTGATTCAGTCCAGTTTCAGTTCAGTTTTATGGGTGTTTTCTTTTTCCACTAGAAAAACGGGGTCTAGGTTGGAAAACAGTCATCTTTGAGTCATCACATCCAGTCATTTGCCATGGCTATCAACTATATTACACAAAAAAATTTATAGAGCTCCCTCTAAAAATCAGTTTGATTCCTTTACCTCACTGCCCAAGCTAGAAATAATGCTACTTGTCTTATGGTTAGAATCTCCTTTCTTATTTCTGGACTGTATTTATTTATGGGCATTCTACATCCCATATTTACTTTGTGATATAATGGTACTTTTGCTTAAATAACTCTTCTCCCTTCTTTGGGTTGACTGACACAAAATATTTATAGATGACAGCCCGTAGCTTTTCAACCTCCCTATTACTAGATGAAATGTCTTTTAGTTTCTGTGTATCGTTCTTCTCATGACAATGCTAGTAGTAGCATATCTGCACCTTTTCAGTTTGAATTCTTTTTCCTGAGCATGAATAATGACTGACACAAAATATTTATAGATGACAGCCCGTAGCTTTTCAACCTCCCTATTACTAGATGAAATGTCTTTTAGTTTCTGTGTATCGTTCTTCTCATGACAATTGTAGGAGTAGCATATCTACACCTTTTCAGTTTGAATTCTTTTTCCTGAGCATGAATAATCACAGCTTTAAGCATTATTCCAGATGAGATTCTATCCAAACTTTGTTGCACGTTAACATTTCCCCATCTCAAATGGATAAACCTCCACTCGGGTGTTTTAAAGTAATACTTGTCTTTTTTTGCAACCACATTATGAGTAGCTCATACCCAAGAACATCCAGAAAATGAAGTTTAATTCTGTGTTGCTGAAAATCACCTCATTTTGAGTATTCAATTCCCAATCCCTGGCTTTTTCTGCATAATGTTCTTTGAGATTGACAGTGTCTCACAACATTTTGCTCTCTGCAGATTTGACTACTACAATCTCAGTATTTTCTCTATGTCACACACGACAATATTAAACAAATTCAGCCCCAAGATCAATCCTTGCTTATACCATTGGAATCCCTTCTTTTCATAGTTGCCCATTTAGGACAACTTCTGGTTGACTTTCCTGTAACCAGATCCTCAGCTATTTTACATTTCTTGTATTTTCCATCTTCTCTATCTCTACCATTATTTTCCCATGTAGTTCTGCATTTAGTTTTTTTTGTTGTTGGTTTTTTATTTTGTCTTCTAAAAACTCTAAAAGGTTCACTTATTTTATCAAAAAGGTTATTTTGGGAAAATCCATCTTCGATGAATCAATGTTTTATTTTATTCTGTTCTAATTTCTTTTTAAATCCATAGTTTAACTGACTGTTCCTTAACATTTCTTACAATCCACACTTTCTGACAAGAAGCTCAGAACCAGCATTTGCAAAGCTCTCCTCCAGCCAACAGATAATATAACCAAGAACCTAGAAGAATTTCTTTCTCCTTTAAACTTTTCCCTATCCTTTTCCTATGCAACAAAATTGATTTTTCTATTCCATGACTTCTTTCTTTTTGCAAGATAGGCTATGATGTTTTTGATGTCCAATGTTCACACAACACTTATTTGTACCTTTTCTGAAAAAAGTGTGCCCTTGCATGTCCCTGTACCAGATATGTCTACTAATCTATTATGCTTACATTACTTGTATTTTAAATTTAAGGTTCTGAACAATTGTTCTTATTTTTCTGCAGTGGTTCCTATTTTCTCTCTGGTTTTTTTTTTTGTTTTTTTTTTTTCAGTACCCTACAAACATCTATTTGACCTATTGAAATATGAGAGATGAATTTGTCAGAAATAACAACAACAAAGAGCCATAATTTCAAAGCAAATTTATATTAACACATATCATTTCTTACCACAGCCTTCATCTGAGATGCAATACAATGAGTTTCTGCAATCTACTACATCTATGTATACATGTTATATAAATTTATATATTATATAAAATACGTAATATTTTATGCAGCATCAGATGAGGGTTCACAGGAAAATGTAGTTTTAGAGAGCTGACAAGGAAAGTGGGAGGAGTAATCCATCTCTCTAATAAGATTTATTATCATTCCAAATATTAGGATCAGGTAAAAATAAATTTTCGTCATGATCTCTGACATGACACTTTTTGAAGTGCATTTTATTTTATAAGTAGCTCACCTGATTCAGTCCAGTTTCAGTTCAGTTTTATGGGTGTTTTCTTTTTCCACTAGAAAAACGGGGTCTAGGTTGGAAAACAGTCATCTTTGAGTCATCACATCCAGTCATTTGCCATGGCTATCAACTATATTACACAAAAAAATTTATAGAGCTCCCTCTAAAAATCAGTTTGATTCCTTTACCTCACTGCCCAAGCTAGAAATAATGCTACTTGTCTTATGGTTAGAATCTCCTTTCTTATTTCTGGACTGTATTTATTTATGGGCATTCTACATCCCATATTTACTTTGTGATATAATGGTACTTTTGCTTAAATAACTCTTCTCCCTTCTTTGGGTTGACTGACACAAAATATTTATAGATGACAGCCCGTAGCTTTTCAACCTCCCTATTACTAGATGAAATGTCTTTTAGTTTCTGTGTATCGTTCTTCTCATGACAATTGTAGGAGTAGCATATCTACACCTTTTCAGTTTGAATTCTTTTTCCTGAGCATGAATAATCACAGCTTTAAGCATTATTCCAGATGAGACTGTATCCAAACTTTGTTGCATGTTATCATTTCTCCATCTCAAATGGATAAACCTCCACTCGTGTGTTTTAAAGTAATACTTGTCTTTTTTTGCAACCACATTATGAGTAGCTCATACCCAAGAACATCCAGAAAATGAAGTTTAATTCTGTGTTGCTGAAAATCACCTCATTTTGAGTATTCAATTCCCAATCCCTGGCTTTTTCTGCATAATGTTCTTTGAGATTGACAGTGTCTCACAACATTTTGCTCTCTGCAGATTTGACTACTACAATCTCAGTATTTTCTCTATGTCACACACGACAATATTAAACAAATTCAGCCCCAAGATCAATCCTTGCTTATACCATTGGAATCCCTTCTTTTCATAGTTGCCCATTTAGGACAACTTCTGGTTGACTTTCCTGTAACCAGATCCTCAGCTATTTTACATTTCTTGTATTTTCCATCTCCTCTATCTCTACCATTATTTTCCCATGTAGTTCTGCATTTAGTTTTTTTTGTTGTTGGTTTTTTATTTTGTCTTCTAAAAACTCTAAAAGGTTCACTTATTTTATCAAAAAGGTTATTTTGGGAAAATCCATCTTCGATGAATCAATGTTTTATTTTATTCTGTTCTAATTTCTTTTTAAATCCATAGTTTAACTGACTGTTCCTTAACATTTCTTACAATCCACACTTTCTGACAAGAAGCTCAGAACCAGCATTTGCAAAGCTCTCCTCCAGCCAACAGATAATATAACCAAGAACCTAGAAGAATTTCTTTCTCCTTTAAACTTTTCCCTATCCTTTTCCTATGCAACAAAATTGATTTTTCTATTCCATGACTTCTTTCTTTTTGCAAGATAGGCTATGATGTTTTTGATGTCCAATGTTCACACAACACTTATTTGTACCTTTTCTGAAAAAAGTGTGCCCTTGCATGTCCCTGTACCAGATATGTCTACTAATCTATTATGCTTACATTACTTGTATTTTAAATTTAAGGTTCTGAACAATTGTTTTTATTTTTCTGCAGTGGTTCCTTTTTTCCCTCTGGTTTTTTTTTTTGTTTTTTTTTTTTCAGTACCCTACAAACATCTATTTGACCTATTGAAATATGAGAGATGAATTTGTCAGAAATAACAACAACAAAGAGCCATAATTTCAAAGCAAATTTATATTAACACATATCATTTCTTACCACAGCCTTCATCTGAGATGCAATACAATGAGTTTCTGCAATCTACTACATCTATGTATACATGTTATATAAATTTATATATTATATAAAATACGTAATATTTTATGCAGCATCAGATGAGTATTTTTGGCAGATTTAGTAACTGCTCTGTCATACCAAGCTTCCCACTCAGGCTTAGAATTTATCAATATTTTCTTTTCCTCCTCCAAGAAATTCCTGGCAGAAGCAAGCTCTAGACCTGTTGCTATGACTCAGTGCTGATCCATAACTGAAAGATTTCCCATGACAGTTTGCCAATGAAAATATGTCAAAGCTCGGCTGTGTTGTCCATAAAGTATGGTCAGAAATGACAGCAAAAGGGATTTTATTCACTTTGTAAAGAATAAACATTTTAATATACTTGCTACTTATTATACCTGAGTGATAGGAAATCTTGATCAGAGAGAAAATTTAAATTAAAAGTAAAACCATTATTATCATTATTATTATTATTTTCCTCCAACTTGATATTGCTAATCGTTACAGAAACTACGAACACATATAGAACATTATGCAAGAGTTCTGTCTATTATTCTCTTTGTTGTTTGTTTGAACTGTAAAATAATGTTTGGAGAGAGAACCATCTCAGAACAGTCTTATCTCACGAAAGTATTTCAATTTTCATTTGTAGATGAAATCTATTTTCTTTCTATTATTAAAAATTTTAAATTGATAAGCAAGTCTGGCCATAGTCAGGCTTTCTAATCTACAGCAATAATCACAATCATTAGTATCTAGCACTTCATAAATATCCCTTTAAGATACTATTTGATATACCATAGAGTCTTGTGGGAAACAATCAGGATAGTACTGTTTCAAAAACAGCTAAATGTATTACAATAAATTTGCTTTCTCTGGGATGCTGAATTGGAAACCTATGAGATGTTGAATAAGAAAACTGATACCACTGCTTATCTGTCCAAAAGCTGGTGGTGTTAGGAAGCCCAGTAATTGAAAAATGGATAGCACTGATATTTGAACCTTTTTATATAACCTTTGAAGTGTAAGCCTTTTGGGGAATAAATTGCTTTTTGTAACAAGAACAATGTCAGATCCCATATTTAGAAACCATGCACTTAATTCATTTTCAGACAGAGAAACTCATGTTGTCTTGTTGGGAAAAACATTGCAAAATGGATTAAGCTTCACCCTGGAGAGATGATAACCTAATATAAATAACTGCAGGCTGATCTTTATTAGTTACTGAACAAATATTGCCAAATAGGACAGGCGACCTTCAATGATGATTGATCTACGATAAGTCATCAACAGCCTTGTCTCCAGAGAGTAACTTTGGGGCATTTTGGAATTGTACTGCTCGTCTTATTTCAGGGTTGGCACTAACACTGAGTAAGTACATCTTCCTTAATAGCAAGGTCTAAAGCTAATACGGTGGCAGAGTAATGACAACTTATTCTACGGTGGGCAACTGCTAAGCATCTGCTAGAACTAATCAAACAGGATTGGGTCTTTGTTGGAGACCTGAATCAGCCACAGCTCCCCACGTTCACAGGAAACAGCCCAAACTCTGCTTTTTAGAACCACTGTGAGTATGAATGATTTTTTTTTTTTTAACTGACACTAGATGAATGAAGTATTATCATCACCTAGATGTCTACATATCCCAGTGCACCAGAACTGGCATCACGTGAACTGAAATAATATTGCTTCCTTTTGTAACTGTTCTCAGATTTTCGCTATTCTTTTCCTCAGATTTTCCTTTTTACCCAGGAAGTAAAATTTCCTGGGTTTGAAAGTCAAGCCTTGGATATAATTGTAGCTGTATTGATTTGAAAAGCCATTGCGTTTCAATGAGGATCGGTAAGAAGTCCCATTTACAAACTGTCCTTAATTATATTTGCTGTAATAATACGTCATGTTTTAATCCCAGCCAGCAACTAGGACCACACAGCCGCTCGCTGACTCCCCCCAGCTGGGATGAGGGAGAGAATCAGAAGTGTAAAAGTGAGAAAAAACTTGTGGATTGGGATAAAGACAGTTTACTAAGTAAAGCAAAAGCAAAACAAGGAATTCATTCACTGCTTCCCACCGCCAGGCAGGTGTTCTGCCAACTCCAGGAAATCAGGGCTCCATCACACATAAGGGTTATTTGGGGAGCACTATGAGTCCAAATGTCCAAATACACAAGTACTTTCAATATTTGCACAAATAAACTATGCACATCTTATCTGTGCAAAAGACATTTTGAAACCTGATGATCCCTCGTCAGCTGATGCCAACCTTCAATAGACTGCGGTTTCTATACACTGAGGATTAATTTAAAGGCAGAGAGCTATATTCTTAGAATCCTTGCTTATGGAAGTGAGATTTGATAGCTAGAAGAAGGAAAAATTAGAATTATTAGCTCTAACTACAAAGTGCCCCTGTATAAAAATAAAACACCTCTGCGTTGTTGAAGTACTCTTTACTTGCACGTTCACAGTTTTGTGCAGCTGAAGAGTAACAGCAAAATATTCGTTTTCCATCAAGTTGTATGGTACTGATCTGGGAGCCTTTATGCTATCTTCTCTTCTAATTTGAATGTTCTGATTTTGTTTCAGTGGGTACAGAGCAATTTCAGTTCCTTCCGGCATCAACACTTGCAGGCTTATTTCTTTTCATCAGTTATCCTCTTAATATTTTTCTACCTTGCTCAGGTGATAAAAGGTTTTGTCTGTAATTTTTTTTTTTTCTCCTTTATGAACCAATTATTTCTCTTTTGAGATTTTCAAAATGAGGAGGCTTTAGTTGTCACTGTTTTAAAAATCTAATTGTTTCTTCATACTCAGATATGAAACAGGGTAAGAACCTTTGGTAATGTTTCTCTCATGTAATGTGTGAATTACCCACTGAAGATGGAACACTAGAAAGACAAGGTTATTTGCCTGGTGGTAATAAAGAAAAATACTTCCAGTAGAAGTTATTATTTTTAATGTACACCCCACTCCCTTCCCCCTTCTCTCCCCACCCCCCAGGAGAATTCTGAAGTAAAGAGCTTAATAATACCTCTTCCAGTGCCAAATCCATGCCTAGTGTTATTCCACCAATTAATTTATACACTTCTACGCGACACCTATGACTAAAACTATTTCCTATGTTAAAGCAGCAGTTTGGAGGGTTTTTTGCATATCTTTCTGGTATATTTGTTTAGCAAGAGACCTTTAAAAACTCCAAATCTGTTTAATTTCTCCTCCGTCCAGTCAATGTCTTCTTTTACAAATATGTAGCCCATTGTTTTTGATTAGTAACCTTTTTTCCTTTTCCATGCGCTGCTTTATATTCCATGTTGTCTTTTCTGTACTAGTACCATCAATGCTCTTCTACATTCTCCTCGTCCTTTAGACACGAGTGTGCCATACGAATCCCTCACTGTGTTTGCTTGTTTCTTCAAGAACTGTTATTGTGAAGTTAGTGAAAAAGGTCAGGGTGATTATTTAGTGGGAAAAATCGAATCTGCTGGAACTTTATTGCTTTCCTCTAAGAAATCTGACTTATTTATGACATAAGGCATTTTAGGGCACCTGATAGGACTTACTTCTTTTTTTATGATACTTCTGCCTTTGTGTAAAATTGTGCTATAAATGATATTGACAGTGTCATACAGTACTACTGTATTGGTTTTAAGTTGCATTGTTTCAGCAATTTATAGTCAAACAAACCAAAGTTGTGACTGTCTGCCCTACTTGCAAAGTTGCAGGGACTTGTCTTAAATTTTTCAAAATATGTTGGAGAAACATTTAGCAGAGGAAAGTTTAGCATAGCTCAAGGAAAAGGTGCACTTTTTCTTCCAGCTTGAATCCATAGCTCTCAGAATATATGTAATATAGGCAGGCATACAACTGTGTCGGGATAGTCTTATGATTGGGATATTTTTCTTAATAGTCTAAATAGACAAGCCCATTGGCCACACCACCCCAAAGAGTTGCCTGACAAGTGGATAAACTAGACACATTTCTCAAAAAAGAGATGAGAACATCTGAATTGTCCACTCCATAAAAGATATTAGACAAAAAGTAGAGGCTCGTTCTCTGACCCCAAAAGAAATAATCAAGTAACAGCTACTCGGAGGTTACTGGGAAGGGTAATTTGTAGTGTCTCTGAAGGCAGTAATGAGATAAAAGGGTCCTTTAAGGCTGTGTTGGTCAGAATTATCTTCAGATTCTTCTCTCAAGCAGGATTTTTTTTAACCTGTAACACTGAAATTGCTGAAGATCCTTTCCTCTGTATCCGTCAAAGCTAGACAAGCCAGCTTTCTCCCTTGACATTTGCACCTGTCAAACTTTCCCAAAAACCTTTCATCGCACAACCCCAGGTTTTTAACCCCCATAACAGATCCTCAAGCAAACTGCCCAGAGGTTTCATGAGTTCTCTTGTCATGCTTACAGCTGTTCAATAGTATACACTTTGAAAACTTATTTAGGTTACAGTTCTTCATATTGTTGAATGCCCTCTACCTCTAGATCTAGAAAAAAACCCACCCTCCACCAAGTTTGACAAACTGGGAAAGGATTTAATGACCAAAAAGAACCATGCAGCTTATTGTTTAAATCAAGATAAACATTTTCAAAGGCAACACATTTTTCATAGGTAAGAATAAGACTTAAATGTTTCAGGTTTTTTGTTGTTTTGTGGTTTTTTTTTTTTAAGTAGTTAGGCTTCCTTCAATTTTTAAGTGATTGAAACTATATTACACGTTTCATATTTACCACTATTCAGTATATCCAGATAAAATTAGTCATGTTTTCCCTATGAACAGTTGGGGACTTTTCAACTGTCAAGCCTACAGAAAGAACTTGTGATCCAAGCATTGAGCTGCTCGTTTTACATATAATAACTGATATTCACTTTTTTGCATATCAGACAGCCATTGGTTCTGCACAGGTGTGGGCTCAAAAGAACTTGTGATCCAAGCATTGAGCTGCTTGTTTTACATATAATAACTGATATTCGCTTTTTTGCATATCAGACAGCCATTGGCTCCCTGGGCCAAGTATAACCTTTAGAGTAGCAACCTTGGTGCACGCTGTGTGTGATGTGATGAGGAAGATACTACACTGTGTAGCAGTTTGTTCATTGCTCCACTGCAGCTATATCCAGTCCCATATCCTTCTGTTTTTAGTGATACTGCACAGGATTATATAGACCTTAATTGTCTAAAAATTTCCTTCTGGGTAATGGTATTACAAGAGGAATCCAAGAACCACTATTTTTTTACCGCTGCATTTTTAGGTTTGTTCTAAGAAGTGCTAGAGAGAGACATGACTTCAGGAATAGTTGAGAAAAATGTGCAAGATACTTCTGCTACATATAAAGCCTATTTTGAAGAGGTTGCAAGAAAAAAACCCACAAGCCACCAAACCAACAATTGGTCAGGCAATTGTTCACTAGCTATCACTTGTGTGCAGAAAAGACAGCGCGCTGAGCTCTGTCTCCTATAGACATTTCCAAGACAGTACAGCTGGATTTTGGAGTCTGAGAATAGTGTGTGTCACACACCATAAAGTTATGAGAGAATGGGGATTCGCAGCATCTCAAAGGAGAACCTCAGACCCTGATAGGATTACACCCTACACGTCAGCTATGCTATGCTGGATGTGGCTTTTTATACAGGCTTTATACAGCCTTTTATACAGGCTACAACCTTATATATGTCATATAAGACTTAATGTCTAGGTCTAGACATTTCTAACCTGCATGGGATGACTTTTCTGTAAAATTACCGGTTTCATAATTCTCTGGGTTTCTTTCTTTAAAGATGGAAGAGACTGAGTTATTTAATATTAAAAAGTAGTTTCTCTGCATGCTAAGCTTAATTGACTCAGTCCTCATTATTATAACTGGATTATCATTGGCTCAATGATAATTTTTGAAGGGGTAGCTGCATAAACGCTTGATCATCTTTTCAAGCCATTAAACACTCTGGGCATCAGCCTCTTAACAGTAATTCTGACATGTTTATCTCAGCTGGGTTTGTAATTCTTCTTTGTTCAGGGTTTGTGATCTGTATATACAGTAGATTTTAAAAAAAAACAAGCCCCAACAAAACATGATATCACCTTCCAAAGGAAGAAATAAAAAAGGAGAGGAAGACAGACAGACTTTTCCATCACAGGATAATCCTCGGTGACTAACAAATAAAATATTCTCCTTAAAAAGCAATTACGCTTCTGTCCATTAAGTCTGGACACCTGGAGTAAATATTTGTTTCAGATTTGCAGGCACCTTATTACATTTATTTTTAAAGGTTAGATAAGACTGTTCCTCTTGGTTACCCTTTGTATAATTAACCCCAGTTTACTTCCAAACTTGATTTTTAAAGAAAGTACCCTGTGCAGCCCGCATCAGGAAAAACATTGACAAACAAGGGCACCCTTTTCATTGTGTCTTTAGCTGAATGCAACACCAGATTTACAGTTTCCCACCCAATTCTGTGAGTAAGCTTTAACATTCCAAATGACAGTTACCTACGAGCGCTTCCGGACCGCGGAAACCTATTGAAATGCCCTCAGCTCCTTTGGGGTTTTTTGGGGTTGGGGGGGTGGTTTTTTTGGTTTGGTTTGGTTTTTGGTTGTTTGCAGTTTTTTGGTTTTTTTTTTTTTTTTTTGGTGGTGGTGGTGGTTTGGGTTGGTTTTTTTTTTTGTTTTTTAAGATTCCACATGCTGATTTCCCTCCACAAGCAGTCAAACAGCGGCTAAAGTTTGACCCTTTTTGCCTAAACACACCAGGACAAATTGCCCAGGGAGGTGGTTGAGGCCCCATCCCTGGAGATATTCAAGGAGAGGCTCGATGAGGCCCTGGGCAAGCTGGTCTAGTTGGGGGTGTCCCTGCTGACTGCGGGGAGGTGGGACTAGATGACCTTTGGAGGTCCCTTCCGGCCTGGGCAATTCTATGATTCTATGATTCTATGAAATTCATGCTGCACTTTTTTGCACATTTTTCTCCCCCCCCCTCCACCCCCCCGAAGGGATCAGATGGAGGGATCGCACCTCCCCGTCCCCACCGAGGGGACGATAAGGAAGCGATATTTCCTGAGGCGGCAGGAAGCGTTTGTAACCCCCCCCCCTCTCCTTGAGGAAAAAAGTTTAACTTTTCTCCCCGGTGGTGCCGTCTCCCTCCTTCCCCTCCCCTGTCCCTGCCCCACGGCGGGACTGGGGGCGTCCCGTCCCGTCCCGTCGGGTCCCATCCCGTCGGCGGGGGCTGGCAGGCCGGCCGGGCCCTCCATGGCTGCGCCCAGGCGAGCAGCGCCGAGCCCAAGCCAGCAGTGGCATAATCTACTAATGGCTTCTTTTCATTTCAGCCCTCCCTGAGAGACTCAGTGGCAGATTGTAGACTCAATTACTCTCATGTCAGGTGATTATCCTAGGTCTTAATGTAATCTTCCATTCACACATACCATATTTCAATTACGGCAGCTATGAAACAAGCTGTGTATTCAAATCACCAATCACCTTATCACTGCTGAACAATGTCAACTGTAAAAAACGCCAGCTGAAGGCAATTACACATGTGTTGAGAACCGATTATGATTACTCTCTGTGGTATTTGTGATGAGCTGGGGAATGTTCTGAAAATTTAATTTAATGACAATATGCTTGCTGTACAATCCATAATACCTCCTGAATCCAGCATGGGGCTATTAAAACTGATAGGAGCATATTATCACCGAACTGAAAAGCTGGGTTGGGATGGTTGCTGGATGTCTCTACAGGGAATGATAGGTAATTTCTCCACATATTTCTAACGGCTGAGGCAGACAGCTTCCAGTTCCAGCTGCACTCTGAAGGTGGTCCCTTCCCCTCCCTCCTCCCTCCCAGAGCTGAGTTAAGGTGTTTTACTGTCACCACTGCAGAGGGACGAGAGGAGGATAGACGGGGAGAAGATGGCCGGGCCAGTCCCCAGCCTCACAGACTCCAGGGCACAGCCCCATTTCCCCTGGTTTTGGGTTTTGTTTTTCGTGACCTCGTTAAATTTTTTTTTTTTTTTTTTTTTTTTTTTGCCTCCTCCTCACGCTCGTTTTGACGCCCTCTCCTCTGCGGGGACTTGGCAGAACCAAGGAGATTTAACCGGAGCCC
>NW_015090830.1:24866679-24888273 GCF_001431845.1 Calidris pugnax | reverse complement strand
CCGCGGGGTCGCCCGTTGCCAGGCAACAACCCCGGCCAGCGCGGCCTACACCGTTTTACACAGCCAGGCCTCACGCTCGCCTGCGGGAACGCTTGTCGCAGAACACCCCAAATGTTTATGTGTACATAATGAAGGTGGAATTCTAAGTGTCGTGCGGCTCTCTGGCCTGTCTGGCGTGGGCCTGGCTTCCAACAGGTAGCCAGCCTGGCGAGCACACCTCCTCTGGGCACAGCCTGTGCAGCAGGAGGAAACACGTCTGTGTGTGTGGACAAGGGGGATGTGCCGGGGGTGGTGTCGAGGAAGCTGGAGAGCAAAGCTAATGCTATTTATCGATCTGAATTGGTGCGGTTCAGGATTAGGCTTGCCATTCGTTTCAGAAAGCTGACGATCTCCGCTGCCTGGGCGAAACACAAAGGTTTCTTCTTCCTTTCAGGCTGCGGCCGGTAGCGCTGTGCTGGGGACTACTTCTGCCAGCCCCGGGGCTTCGGCCTATTGTCCACAGCCCTCTTTCAAGGGCCGTGTTACAAACTCACACAGGAGCCTTCAAACAAAATAAATCAGCTCCAGCGAAATCAAAAAGCCCGTTCAACTTGAAGCATGCGATGCTGTTCACCTACATATAAGACATTAGTAGTTTTTAACGAGTATGCACTGAAGAGATGTGTTTATCTGCACTCATGTTTCAGATACAGAGCATTTCTTTTTGTAAACAGGTTCATTTTTCAACAGATCAGCCTATTGGGGTAATTTGCCCTTCGTTGTATACGGGAATTTTATTGTGGGTGTCTGAGAGCGTTTAAGTGGAATTCTGTGGCACACATGCTTTTTAAGCCTGGAAATCTAATAGTTCTCAGATCGTCCCAAACATGTATATTATAGGAATGGGGGTTAGCTGATTCTCTTTTTTTTGAGTTGCTGTTCCACACAGTGCCAAGTATCCTGTCTCAACTCTCTTTTGCTTAACTCACCTGTACAGTCACTAGGACAAAAAAATCCGACCAGATGTGGCAGGGAGAAGATAGCTGTACGCCACAGCCTGTCGTACCACTTTTCTTGTGGGTATACTTACCTATGTGGCTGAGTATCACAGGCACGTGAAATGCAAGGCCAGAAAATAAATTAATAAGGCTGATAAAAATTACATAGGTTAGAAAAGCTAGAGCGGGCCACTAGAAACATTTAAACAGTGTACTTAAGTTATTTGAATCCATTCTGAAAAACAGCTTCTGTTGATAAAGAGATTTTAACAGTATAAATTACTTTTTAAAAATCCAATTCTAAAAAAGAAACAAGATATAAATAGGGCTGATGGAGAAAAGAGTAAATCACAGGAGAAAAATATGCTAATAAAATAAGCAAAGCTTTAGGAAACTTAACTCACACCAGCTTTTGGGCATATTAAAGGAAACTGTCTACTAGACACTATAGCAATTTTCTTGGTTTCCAATATTTACATGATGTTCATGTAACACAATGTGGTGATTAGTATTATTACAGCAACAGTAGTAATAACAATGACAATATTAACAGCAATGATAGTAATAGCAAAGAAAATGCTGGCAAAACCCGAACAGAAACAAATGGAGCAAATGAATAAGGAGCCTTTAGTCTAAGATGCAAACCTGCTGTTTCTCTAAAGGAACAAAATGGTGCATCTTCATTTTGGATTAGTCTACAGCTAAAGAATTGCTGACCTGTGAGTATTCTGAATTTGAATTCCAGCTAGAAGCAGAGAGTACAGGGCACCTCTGCTCTTTTCTGCGGGCATACAGAATTCACAGCAATGCATGCATCTGGCACTGGCAAGGAGAGCTTTCTTTTTACGTGTAGTGGAAAGGCAGCGTGCAAGCTGATTTGTGACATTACTCTTCGTATCTCCAAGAGAAGAGACAGCCAAGAAATAAAGAAAACCCCCTCAAGTCTCCTGTTAATCATGAAAGTTGATATTGTTACTGGCACGTTTCTTGCATGAAGGGAACAATATTCTATAAATTAAGGGAACTACAGCACAATAGCATAGCTCCAAACTTCTTTCCAATTACTGGGTCACTGTCTGACTTACATTTCATACGTAGAACAGTATCCCAGCATCTATATTATGGTGAAATTCAAGATTTTTTTTCTTAATCAAGTTGTTTGGAGTTTTTTTGTTTCTTACTTTGCACTTTTTCTGTTTTTTTCTAGGAAGACTCTTGAAACTCCACCAGGAAATGTCTTCATCCCCTTTACACATACGCGTGTACATAAATTTAATAGAATCACAAGTAGGCACACACTAACGATTGAATCATGCTATGAATGAACTGAAAAATTAAAATTCTGCCTAAAATCTGTCATTCAGGGCAGTTGAAATTTCCCCTTAAATTGAAGGAAGCGTCAGCTGAGCAAAGATGCCATGACAGAGAAGATTCAGGTTAACAGCTTTTTGATTCAATAGGTAAGCCTGTGTTATTGCATTTTTTTTTTTTTTAATATCTTTTAAAGCACATTTTACAAAATATTTCAAGGATTTACAAGTAAAATGTCATTAGGTAAATATCTAACACAGTGAAGGGCTTTATTGATTTTTCAGCAAAATAAAGCTACTGTACTTATTTTAAAGATCAATTTTATCACCTGAGCTCAGGCATGCTGGACTTCAAACAAAGAAAGGAAGAGGACAATCCTTCATAACCTCCTCCATGACCCTAAACAGCCAGAAAATCAAAAGGCCAACCCATTTTGTTAGCTGAATTACATTTCTTCTTTCCCTCTTTGATCCTTCTTAATGTATAATTCCGTGCCAAAAAAGTAAGCTATCTGATTACAAATTGCGCTACTTTTATTGCCCAAGGCAGTTGTTAATTTTTGCCATAGGTCAGACAGGATAGAGCCCTAAAGAACCAAGAGTTTCTTAATTGCATGGTGTACCACTAGCTGTTGCCACATCTCGGAGGAGTTATTGCACCTTGCAGATAATGCCCTTTTCCCCTGCAAGCCATGAAATAGGTTCTCCCTACATCGATGTATTAATTAGATTTCAAGACTGTTTCAAAAATTATAGCTGAAGCTGCAGTTCAAATATTTCAGAAGTTATTAGAAAGATTGTCTGTTGTGGGTTTGGGTTTTTTTGTTTTTGTTTTTTTTTTTCTTTTTAATTGAAAAAGAGGAGGAACTAACCTTGAAGACTCTTTTTTCTTTTTTTTTTTAAAGGATGAGGTAGGGGAAGAAGCCCACCCTGTAAACCTTGTCACATTAAAAGAATATATAAGTTTTGATAGAATTCCAGGTTAAGTTTGTCAATTCTGATGTTGTAAAAAGTGAATGAATTGGCACGACCTGTAGAAATCTCAGGAAACGTTTGAAATTTCTTCAGCTGGCTGTATATCAAGCATACAGTGAAAAAAGGAAATAGAAGGAAAGTAGAAAAGAAGGGCAAAAGGCGAAATGGTTTGTGTCCATTTAAGAAAAAATCAATAATAGCATAAAATTGATTTAGTGCTTGTCATAAAACATAAGTAAGTGCTGGAAAATAGAGAAAATTGAGTCTCAATTTAATCTGCACAAAAGCCACACTGTACTGATGAAGTGATCTGAGGAGAGAGCTACATAAAACCTAAAGACAGATACTTAATTGTCATATTAAAGACTCTCTTTTCTGCCTGCTGGAGTCGAGGGGTAAGACCCATTAATCATGTGGATAAGGGGCATTGAAATCAAATCTCAATTAAAATCTGTTCAATAATGTCTCTAATATGTTTTTCAAGCATTAATTTTTTCCCATCGATTCTACACCCCATAAATCAGATATGTTGCAGTGCATGTAATAGTTTATGGAGGAGAGGATTATGGTTTTATGAAGTTAATGCAGCAGAACCATTTAATTTACGCAGGCTAAAGTTTTATGTCTGTTGATCATTTCTGTTGTTTTCTGTGGCTAAAAATTCTTTAGGATATAAACATAAAACATTTTTTTTTCCATTTTTCTGTATGTGTGTGTGTCTGTGTACAAACATACACAAAATTTCAATGTATACCTATGCCCTGGCTTACATGGCAAAGATGATTGCTGAAGAAGATTATATATATATATATATATATATATATATATACTTTTATTATTATTGTCATTAAAGACTGTGGTTTTGGAGCGTGAAGATAACAATCTCCCAGGAAAAAAAGACAACTGTATTTTGTATTATTACACTATGCAATGTCTGGTGAACCACAGACAACAGCTTGGATATCAGCAGCTCAACTTCTGGCTTTCAAATGAATCAAAGATGCTTTCAAGTTGTCATCATGAGAAGTTTTGTATAAGATGTAAAATTGGTTTGAGACCAGTTTAGGATGGAAAAGGTCTTAGTCTTTTTACACTTGGAGAAGTGTTAACCATTGCTAAATTCTCGTTTCAGCAACTATATTCTTCACCTGCATTTCCTGACGGGTCCAATTGGCTATATCCTTCTTCATTGCCTGTCGTAGGTCTTGTGTGGGTGTTGGTGTGCTCTGTTTCAAAGCTGACAAGTTCTGCCTAAGAGTCAGCTGCATTTTGCTGGTTGAGTGAATATTGTTTCATGACCAAATCTACTCGTACTGAAACAAAAATCAAAATTCATTTTTATTTCAGTAATGCAGTGTTTAGGCCATAATTCATGAACACTTTTTGAGACTGCTGGACAGGCAAGCAGTGCAATATGTTTTCATTTTCCAGAAATATGAGGTGCAACTTCTCATAATAGTTTTAAATACTCTTGGTGAGTAGCTTTATTCCAGCAAAGTGGGGCTGGCTGAAAGGTGCCCAAGAGCTAAGACAGGTAAATTCCTGACATCTGGAGGTTGGTTTTGCTGAACTAATGAAGGCTAGGACTGCTGGTGGTGACTAGTAGGTGTCACTAGGGAGCATCCTTTGTCCTTACCAGGCCTTTGCTTGTTAGTAGGGACAGCAAGAGGGACAGTTACCTCACCAGCACAGTCCTAAATTCCTTTCCTCACATTGCCTCTGACTGAACTGCTAGGTTCAAAACATCTGATCAAACAAACGTTAAGCAAATGTTCATAATTTTATAAGACATGGTCATATTTAGTGCATTTATAACTTCTTCAATGTTACCTTTTTTAAGTATGCCTTTAATTGCAAACACTGAGCTAACAGTGACTGTGTCATGTATTTAATTCTACTCATCACAAGCCCCACTTCTGAACTTTCAGACAATAAGTGGCAAAAAAATCCTGTGAGTTTCAGTGAGTTTGGGCTCAAGGTTGTCAATTCACAACTGTTAAACTGTTTGATGGAGGTTTGGTGCAGGGTGCAATTCATGGTAAAACAAAAGTGGCATTAAACTATGTGCCTCCAACATTCTGAGTCAGGACCTCTGGATCACTTAGAGAAGCACCACAAAGACAACTACTAGCAATAAAGTTGCCATATGTCCCCAAATAGTCATACAATTGCATTTTAGTAGCATTACTGTCTCCTGATGCCTCTTCCTGTCCTAAACCATTCCTGCACCAGGAGCTGTGAGGAGATGCAAAGCTGTATAAAGCCTGTCTGCTGTCTTGCACCCCTTCAGGAGCTCTCTCCATATGTAATAGTTAATAACCGAAGAGTCAATTAATAGTTAACGAGCCAGGAGCTGTGACGCAGTCAATGTTGGGGGCTATGGACAATGCATTGTTTAAAAAATAAAACAGAATTTTATTTTTATAAAAATCTGTGTCTCCTCTGTTGGTAGTGTGGTTACACAAACAAAGGAAACACACTAATGCTGAAAGACAAAGTCAAAAATAACGAGACAGAAAATTAAATTGCGAACATGCTACTCCACTCTGTCCTAATAATATGTTTCTCTTATACAAATATAAGAAAAAACTGACTTCTAAATTTCCTGGTAGTTAGGCACACGTTTTACTGGAGAAGACTGTACATGACAATACGTAAGCACTTCTACTGAGCATTGCTACTGTTAAATACATTTTTTTTGTTATTTTTACCAATTTCTTTTTGGTTATTTTTGCAAGAGTATGAAAACTTGAAGGTTTTCCTGCAGAAAAAATTAATGGGCACACAGTTCTATTAGGGACAAATTCCTTTGGTTGATACCATCTATGTCACTCTTTCAAATTTTTGTAACATGATTCCTACAGGGGAATTTTACAGGGAAGCAATTTTTGGTGTAGACACAACTATAACTAAAAAATATTTGCATTTTAGAGAGCATGTACTTTGGGGTTTCCTGCTTATCATTTTTAGTAACAGAAGACCAAAAATGATGAGTTTCAAACGTGCTTTGTGTATCTAGTAAAGGATGTATTTTAACATGGTACAAAATTAGCCTGTGGAACTCATCGCTACAAAATGACAATGAGTTGAAGAGGCTAAAAAGAAGACTGTAGATTTATCTCAATCATAAAAAGCTTCCACAGTCGCATCAGATGGGATAAAACATTTTTAAAGGGGATATAAACCCTCGTGCTTCAGGTCACAAGCAACAGAGAAGATTTAGAAATACACCTCCAGCCTACGAGCAGATTGTTCTGCTAAGGTGGGCCATACCTAGTCTTGAAAAGTCTGATGCTGGCCGTGCTCAGGAGACCGTGTCTCTTGTGCACCACAGCCCTATGGCTTATCTCTGTGGATCACAGAATCTTAGTGGTTGGAAGGGACCTCTGAGATCATCGAGTCCAACCACAAAAAAAAAAAACCACAAGAAAACAAAACCAAAAAAAACCCCCAAAAACCACACCACACCAAATGCCCACCAAAAACACCGCACCCACCAACTAAACCCCACACTGAACACCTCGCCATAAACCAATAACCTTGGGCACTAGAGCATGCCCTGAAGAGCCACAGCTGCACGGTTCTTAAATACGTCCAGGGATGGTGACTCCACCCCCTCCCTGGGCAGGCTGTTCCAGGGCCTGACCACTCTCTCAGGAAAGTAATTCTTTCTAATATCTAATCTAAACCTCCCTTGCCGCAACTTCAGACAATTTCCTCTGGTCCTGCCGTTCGTCCTTTGGGAGAAGAGGCCAACACCTGCCTCTCTACAACCTCCTGTCAGGTAGTTGTAAAGGGCAATGAGGTCTCCCCTCAGCCTCCTCTTCTCCAAACTAAACTTGGATGCTTGAGACTTTTAGTTACCCTCACAGTTCAGGCAGTTTCCCAAGCGTTTTGCCTGCCAAAATTTTCTGGCTAATCCTTCTAGTGGTTAATCCACTAGAAGACGTCTCTTCCAAGCTGACACCCTGTATTACCAGCTTTCATTTCCTCTCTGCAGCTCGCTGGGGAAGCTTCTTCATGAGACTTCGGCTGGGTTGCTGAGGGTGGTGGAAATGGTACCACTGGTCTGCAGGCCACAGTTCTCCCGTGTGTCTCTTTGCCAGCCACTTTAATGCTGTTTTTAGCACTAGCTGCATCTAGAAGTAAGAAGAAAGAAGGTATTTCCCCCATAATTCAAAGAACAGATTCCCCCCGACTTGTTGATGTTCAAAGATGGACTAAACAAAGCTAGATTGTATCTTAATAATTCTTATATTATATCTTAATTCCATTCTAACAGATTCTGTTTCCTACAGCTAAAAAGCTGTGTGGAATCCTACACAGCTGGGAAGATGAGCGTAGGCTGGGTCACAACTCGGGGTCCGGGATGTTCTCAGTAACTCGCTGAAATTCTGTTCAGATCCATAACTTTGCCCTGGTAATTTCCAGCAATTCTAGACCTCAATTCTTAATTAAGATGTCAAACTTTAGCAATTTTCCCAAAGGATTAGTGACTGTCACCTGCTAATTTTAGAAATATTGATGTCCCTGGGGCATAGCTACATGAAACTGTCTCTTGCTAGACGCTAAAAAAAATTAGTAATGAATAGCGCGCTACTTAGGTAAATGCATTGTTTATCCATTCTTTCAACTGGCAGGCAGGGATCAAACCTAGCTCTTTACAAATTAAAAACACAGTCCCTGCAAAGACATAAATGGATTCGATATTAATATACTGAGTAGCACAATGGATGTAGACCATTTCTGATTGTTCACTGTAATAAAACTATAATCAAACAGTTTGGGGAAGTGGGCTTGGGATAAGTGATTCCTAATCTGGTTTTGAAGGACACCATGACAATAGGATAGCTTTTTCTATTATCACATTACACAGTTCCAGAGACCACATTACGTATTACTAAATAGAAACAATAGTTTCTATGTCACTGCACACAATATAAATAATAAGGATAGTTCCTCTGTTTTGTGTTTCGCTATTTCTTCTTACACCCTCGTCCTTTTGTCTTTCTTGCATCTGACATTTTAAAGAGGAAACAGAAGATTTGCTGAAAGATCAGCAGCATCTTGTGAGGAATGAGGAAGGGTGTTGTTTAAGGTGTCGGAGCCAGTGGGATCAGGTGTGTGGCTGGAAGGAGGTGGCGATGGACAGAGATGAGGATAGAGCTACACTAACCGTACTATAATCAAGCTACAGATTGAGGGGAAAATAAGCAAATACCTCCTTCTCAGGCAGCACCGCATTTCTGGTAGGAGCGCCTGAACTCAGTCTAAGTCCTTGTGATAATTAGAGGTGAAAGCAGAATGGTCTAAAGGGCTTTTAGAAGCCACGAGCTTAAATTCTTTTTCTACTCTCTCATCAAGCCAGCTCCTTCCCCCTTCACTAAACAGGAATTTCTTCAGCGCCATGCCCAGGTGTCCACCGACCAATTCTCCGATGACAAATCTCAGGATGTATCCGTTGCTCCAATTTAAATCTCCGGCCCCCCCTTAAGTGAAAGTGAAAGATTAGAGAACTGCTGGTCACAGTAACTGAACCAGAAAGGTGGGATAGCGCTACAAGTACTTTTCAACAACAGGTCACTGTCCCTGTTTTACTCGGGTCTGAGAAGGCTCAAAGACTTACCAAAGGTTACCCAACAGTTACCTTGGGACACAAAACAGACCTGTCAGTCACTGGCCACATCACTTCTTTTTCATGGCAAAAAGCAGCTTAACTACCAAGTCATAGCCAGGCTTTTCCTATGTCCTAGTTTTTAGCTGCCCTTGTAATTTGTGCTGCCTTTTCTCTTGATTCCCATCCAAGGAAATGTTTTAAACTGAGTAGTACACACAAAGAGGCAATAAGGGGAAAGGTCTTTCAAAAATGCATGCTGTCTCTTGCTTTATTCCAAAGGCAAAACACTTGCTTTTCAGAAACATCATTGTAAAACACTGATGGAAAAAATGACAATGACAGAAAAAGAGGGGGCTGTACCTCACCAGAGATTCCAATTTCTTTTTGATTCATGGTTTTGCTATTCAAAATGAAGATTGCAATCTTTAATATTTTTTTTTTAATTAGAACAGTCCTAGAATTAGTAAGTGGAATGATACTTTCTATCCCTGAAAGGACTTTCAGCTTCCAGTATAGTTGTCACACTTCCTGTCTCTGAACCCGAGATCTTCATTTCCTTCAATGATCTGTACAATTGGAATAAACGTGTCAGAATTCAGCCCCCTTTCTATCAGTGTGAGAGATACTCCCCACACACCCATACATGCAACACTGCTTGATGCTAACTGTCAACATGGAACAACCTTTTTTAAATACAGACACCCTGGATCGTCCTGTGAACCCAGGCAGAAAGATCTGCTAGTTTGGGTTTCTGAAGCCACCACTGCTACATTGAGGTCTCCCCAAAAAAAAAAAAAAAAAAAAAGAGAAAAAAAAAAGAGAAAAGTGAGCATTGCTTCCTTTACTGCTTCCCTTCAACAAAATCTCACTGGCATTCGCTGCAATAAAACCAATCACAATGGAAACATTTTATATGTGTGTGACTCTCAAATATCGTTCCCCAAGCCACTGTTCTAAATTAACAGCAGCTAAGCACCCATTGATAGAGACTTAAAATAAACCCTTACCCAGTGGACTCCCCTGTAGTCACCACACATTACTCAGAAGGTGCAGGGAGTTCCACAGGAGCTGCGGCAGAGTTTATGCATTTAGTCGTGTTTAGATGATGAAGAAATACCCATTTTGCACGTAATGATCTCTTTTACAGCGGCTTCTCAATACCAGCAGATTGCAGTATCAAACGTAGGCCTCCCTTTAACCTGACTCTTAAAAACTTTTGATGAATATATTGTTTAAGATTTTTCGCAGTAAGTCACAGAAGCCTTAATTAAATGCAAACTGATTCCTTCAAATCTTTCCTGTGACAATGCAGGCATGAATGGAACACATTTGAGAGCTCACACAGCTCTAGTTTTCATGCAAAAGACTCAAGTCCCATGAGTGAGCCAATTACAAATTATAGTGTAGGTGAACTCGTTCTTTTCCATTCACTGGAGCTGATTCTGTGTCATTAATGCTGGTATCTTAGAAAGGAAGAAATGGCTTTTCATATCTCATTAACATTACAGAGGAGAAATGAAATGAGTTCTATGATAGATGAGGGCTACGTATATGGAACTAGTTCAGTTGCTTACATTTTAATAAGTCTTTACAGAGAGCCAGAGCCAGAGCCACCACCAAAAGGCTCGCTAATCCTCTGTGGTGTCTTGCACTGACCTCGTTGGCACGGGCTTGTTATTGGCTGAGGTTCCACCACTGTTAGGCTTAAATCAGCTAGTGTGAAATTTTAGCTGAGTGTTAACTGTGCCAAAATCCATCTTTAGAGCTCTCAACCTTTCACCACCCAAATGCTGAACAGAGGCACTGGAACAGCGGGATGTGGCTTGCGTTATGAATCTATGAAGGCAGAGGCTTAGATCTATATAAAAGGGCCATAATTTATAGGAAACATACCATGAAGGAAACGTTAGTGTCTCATATCTATTTATAGTTGCACATGCAGTCAGAGAGTCACCTAATCTTGGCTGGATGATGTTCAGAGACAGAAAAATAATATTTTTTTCTTAAAAACCTACATATCGCCAAACTTGGAAACTGGCCATATCTGTCCTTGATACATTTACTGTAGAAAGTTATATAGTGGTATCTAAATCCTACTGCCACAAACACATTTATCTGCTGCTACTCTTCTTTTGGCCTGGACTAACACAGGCACACGTGTAAATAAACATATGTATATGCCTCTAGTGCCAGAGGCAGTAAAGCAAATGCCATTCAACATTGATGGTATAGTTAGACTCAGAGTAACTCTTTACCACATCCATTTCCTATTGTTTTGTTTGTTTGTTTGTTTGTTTATTTGTTTGTTTTTTAATTCAGTCTGGCTATTAATGCAGAGCCTTGGGTAGCAGGAGCGACCCTGAGGCTGTTCTAGGCTACAGTCAAATCCAAAGTCTGATGAGTTCTAGCAGCCTGCAAATATCTTTTTTCTCCACCAGACATGTACCCTGCATCAGGACGTTGTGACACAGGAGGCAAAAGACCAGAAAAGCTACTTATTATCAAGGACAGGAATAAAAAATTACGTAGTTTTAAATTATAGATGTTTAGCATTGGCATTTTCACTGCAGCATTCTTTGTCTCTTAAAAAAGCTCTAAGAAGAAATTTTATAACTTTGCCTCGTTAAAAACCCATTCATCATAGAGTGCCTCAGTAAAAAATAGATGTTTCATGCGTGATTCCATTAAGAGTTCATATCATAAATACATCTTGCTTATAACACTTGTTAGGGTTTACTTACTGAAGAGCGACTTAGTTAATGAGAGCTGAGTTCAGGATGTCTACAATAAAGGATATTGTAGGAATGGGAATGAGAACTGAGATATCCTGAAGGATGGAAAAACTATTTGATAGAAAGCACAAGTGGGTGTGCAGAAACTGCATGAATTGAGTCAGCTAAGTATGCTGGTGTTTATTAGCTCCATCTTAATTATAATAATTGTCTTTGCAAAGCCACTGGAGCATCTTGGTACTCTTGGTATGAATAGCATTCAGTGTGGCTGATAGTTTATCAAACATATGTGCATATGTATTTACATCCATACCAGTTATAAACACATGCAGCTTTTGAATGTACATATTTGCACAGAAATTTTGCCAGTATTATGTAAAAAATGAACAATGCATATTTTACAAGGTCTTTGAAGATGAAGGTGCTTTATAAATTCACACTATTGTACTGTTAACACTACAGCAATATTTTTCTTGATTTGCCATTGTTCTTCTGTCTCTCTGCAAAGTGCCACTTCAGGTGAGAGCATCCAGTGACTTTGTGATGTGTCTCATGTAGCGTCTGTTATTATTGAACACTTGGAAGAAGGTGTCCCGACGTCCAAAGCTGAAGTTGCTGGAGTACCTTTATAAATATATACATATAACCATTGCTAACTGTCAAGCACAGCAGTTCTCTAGGGTCTTTAGTTTCATATATCTGATGTTTGAGAAAAGGCAGTAGCTCTATTTCTTTCCAACTTGTGTGGATGTCAGAGTTCAGCTGAATCCAGCAGAAACAGAGCTAAGAAATTCTATATAAATCCTCGCTGAGCTGTTTTTTCCAAGTAGAAGACATGCTTTTTTTTGTTTTATGCTACAGGAATGCTTTATCAAGATAAACATATCTTACAAATCTGGAAACAAAAATAAACATTCTCCACAAAGCAGACTGTAAAACAATTGTTTTCCAGAACTTCATCCTTTTATAATGGTTCTTTTTTGCAGGACTCAGCTCTGCTCAGCTCTCTGCTACAATATCTCAGCTTGTTCTATTTGACGGCTGTTCCCCTGTCATCACTCATTTTCAGTGGGCAAGGGGGAGCAATTGCTGGGCATCAAATCATCATCAAGTAAACCAGCCTTGACACTAGTTAAAAAGGGAGATGGATGGTCAGTTGGCTTCTACAGAAAATATTCTCCTAAGTATCCTAGCAAGGTCCCTTGATACCAGGCTAGTGCTTTTCTTTCCTCTTTTTTTTTTTTTTTTTCTTTTTCTTTTTTTTTTTTTTTTTTATGGGAGCAGAGCAATCACCCATATTTCTTCTGGGTCATCATTTGATGGCAGGTTTTCTCAGGGGAGGAGCACAGAGGTTAGGTGAGCTCTGCATTCAACAATTAAACAGCAGAAATAAAAGCTGTGGAGGAAGCAGCTTCCTCACACTTGCTTCCCTTGCCTGAAATGGGTGACAAAAACCTCCCCAGCACTTGTGTAACTTCAGGAATGGCAAATACAACAATGCAGCATCTCACCTCCCCTTACCATAGCCAGCTTAAAACATACTTTTCAATTCAGGATATAAAGATCACAAATAGCCTGAAAATTAAGTAGAAACACCATTTCCAGTTGAATAATATTAAAGTTCTGGGCCACTGTATTTCTCTAAATGCTTCAGGAGAGCTGACCTCTGCTCCTCAGAGTAAGCTGAGGTGGAGGAAATCACCAAGTTACGAACTTGCTACAACTTCTCGGTGATTTTGGCACTTCCATGGAAAGTAACTCTGTGTGAGCTGCTCCCTCCACTCATTCTAGACCCTTTTGGATGCTGCAGGTTTTGTTGAAGGCAAATACCTATGATTAAGGCTTAAGTTACCAGTAAAAAACCCCAAAGAACTGTATCGCTGATCTTGGAGGAATAAAACATTTTTCTGCTCAAAGTCTTTGCATATTAAAAAAAAACAACAAAAAAACGCTTTCAGGGAAGAAGCTGCCAAAACTTCTCACATCTTAGAAATATGTTCAAGATGCTTCTGGAACAACTAAATGCCTTTTTACTGCTCAAATGACCAGTTACACTGAAGACAGTTTTTATAATTAGAACATAAAGGAGATGGTATTTGTCCCTTAGACTGGTGCATAAAATTCTAGGGAAAATAACTCCAGAATTTGCTCATTTGTAGAATACATAAATAAATCAGAAATAACAGCAGCTTTTATTGAAGTTTTGAAAAGATATAACTGCCAGAGAAATAGCAAGATGTATGACTTATTTATATAGCTTTTGAGTACTACGTTTGTATTGCATTTTATATCACACTTGGACCACCTTATGCCGACTGCATTTGTGCTGGCACAGGAGATGTCACCAACACCAACCGAGGAGACAGTACAAATGGCTTCTTAAGGCATTAATCTTTTCTTAAAACTAAAATATAGAAATGAACACTTTGGAGTAAAGGACTATAACTTTGAAGGCACTTTTGTTCCTCCCATTACCTTTGTGTCTGGGAGCCTGACACACACAAAAACAAACAAGCAAACAAAAAGTGAAACTGTGTCAGGATTTGGAAATGAAAAAAATAGAACAAAAGCATTGTATATGTAGTGAATGTCTCTGAGTAGAATTTTTGGTGCTATCACAATAGTATTACTACAATACAGGAAAAGCAGTTTTTATAATAATTTTACAAGAGTGGGATAGAAGTTCCCGAAAGCACAACCCTTCTCAGATTTATCTGCCTGCTGAGCCCTCATTAAAGTCAACGGGAATTTGGAGACTCTCTAATGGGGGAAAGCCAGTACAAACCATAAACGTTCAGACAGTGCCTCAAGGTTCTTACTCCAGCAAAATTCTTATGTAAATCAGTGGAAATTTGGTCTCAGGGGAGGAAAATCAGAAATGAGCCTCATTTTTTTTTTTTTTTTTGGTAGAGACTGAAATGTATACAATGCTAAACCAGCAATAATTGTTAGTATGCTCTTAGCATAATTGTTTAAGAAAAAATGTGTAGGGGTCAATGTTGCAAAATCCTGACATCTCTGGGAGTTTTTGTAAGCTGAAGAAAGCTCTCAGAGCTTGGAAAAGGGGCAGAGAGCTCGGCATTCCTGCCCCTTTGCCTCCCGAACGCAGGACGGTCCCATCTGAGACAGGATGAGGAGCTCAGACCAGCCAGGGACAGCTTGAGTGAGGAAGAGGAGTAATGTAGCTGAGAGCCTTCTGATTTTAATTTACACGATGCTCTGTACTACCCTTAGGGATAAGAAGTAGGGGAGGGACTCTTTGCCAGGAAGGGTAATGATAGGACAAGGGGAAATGGTTTTAAATTGGAAGAAAAAAGATTCAGATTAGATATCAGGAAGAAATTTTTTACTATGAGGGTGGTGAGACACTGGAACAGGTTGCCCAGAGAAGCTGTGGCTGCCCCATCCCTGGAGGGGTTCAAGGCCAGGCTGGAGGGGGCTTGGAGCAACCTGGTCTGGTGGGAGGTGTCCCTGCCCAGGGCAGGGGGTTGGAACTCGATGATCTTTGAGGTCCCTTCCAACTCTAACCATTCTATGATTCTATGATTCTAAGTACTATTTAAAATTCCTTTTAGAACTATGGTCTCCCTTTGTATCGTTATAAAGTGCACCAAGTTGCATGCAGAAAATATAAGTTAAGGTGGCAGCTTCATATTTCAGATCTTTCTTGTTAGAACTTGTCAGTACATCAGGCCTCTGGGTGTTTTTGCATTTTCTACCTAGATAAGGCAGGGGAGGAAAATCAGAAATGGATCTCTTTTTTTTTTTTTTTTTTTGGTAGAGACTGAAATGTATACAATGCTAAACCAGCAATAATTGTTAGTATGCTCTTAGCATAATTGTTTAAGAAAAAATGTGTAGGGGTCAATGTTGCAAAATCCTGACATCTCTGGGAGTTTTTGTAAGCTGAAGAAAGCTCTCAGAGCTTGGAAAAGGGGCAGAGAGCTCGGCATTCCTGCCCCTTTGCCTCCCGAACGCAGGACGGTCCCATCTGAGACAGGATGAGGAGCTCAGACCAGCCAGGGACAGCTTGAGTGAGGAAGAGGAGTAATGTAGCTGAGAGCCTTCTGATTTTAATTTACACGATGCTCTGTACTACCCTTAGGGATAAGAAGTAGGGGAGGGACTCTTTGCCAGGAAGGGTAATGATAGGACAAGGGGAAATGGTTTTAAATTGGAAGAAAAAAGATTCAGATTAGATATCAGGAAGAAATTTTTTACTATGAGGGTGGTGAGACACTGGAACAGGTTGCCCAGAGAAGCTGTGGCTGCCCCATCCCTGGAGGGGTTCAAGGCCAGGCTGGAGGGGGCTTGGAGCAACCTGGTCTGGTGGGAGGTGTCCCTGCCCAGGGCAGGGGGTTGGAACTCGATGATCTTTGAGGTCCCTTCCAACTCTAACCATTCTATGATTCTATGATTCTAAGTACTATTTAAAATTCCTTTTAGAACTATTTATTTAAAACATATTTTACCGGGATATGACCTGCATTTAAACGAGTCGTATAATGTAGTGTCCCAGGAGAGTCCTGAGATTATGTATTCATGGAAAATAGAAATACAGAAGAATATTAATAATTAAGCAGCATTTAGGCTTGCAAATATTTCAGCATGTAAAAAACAAATCTTTTAATTTCTATTAAGGAATTAATGTATCATATGTAAGTAACGTATAAACAATTAATGTATAATTAAGTCATTATATTATTGACTAGAACGGTATCTCTGTTCAGTGTTGTATGGGATGAGATTTTCCAAATAAGCTAAATTACAGTCTGTGCATTCACTGGAAAAGTGAAAGCCTATATAGTAAAACGAAATATATTAGTCTTTAACAAACAGATGCTTTTCTATTGAGACAAGAGTCAGAGTTTACAGGTAGAAATACACTGAGATTCTTATTTTCTTGATTTGTGATGAGTGACAAGTTGCATTCTCAGGACAGAAATGGGACTGGTGCTGTTCAACGTCTTTGTTGGAGGCCTGGACAGTGGGATAGAGTGCACCCTCAGCAAGTATGCCAATGACACCAAGCTGAGTGGGGCAGTCAACACGCTGGAGGGAAGGGATGCCATCAAGAGGGACCTGGAGAGGCTTGAGAGGTGGGCCTGTGCAAACCTCATGAAGTTCAACAAGGCCAAGTGCAAGGTCCTGCACATGGGCAATCTCAAGCACAAATACAGGTTCGTGGAGAATGTATAGAGAGCAGCCCTGAGGAGAAGGACTTGAAGGTGTTGGTTGATGAGAAGCTCAGGATGAACCAGCAATGTGCACTTGCAGCCCAGAAAACCAATTGTATTCAGGGCTGCATCAAAAGTGTGGCCAGCAAGTTGAGGGAAGTGGTTCTCCCCTTCTACTCTGCTCTGTTGGCAATGTGCACTTGCAGCCCAGAAAACCAATCGTATTCAGGGCTGCATCAAAAGTGGGGCCAGCAAGTTGAGGGAAGTAGTTCTCCCCTTCTACTCTGCTCTGTTAAGACCCCCCCTGGAGCACTGTGTCTGGCTCTGGAGTCCTCAGCACAGGAAGGGCCTGTTGGAGTGAGTCCAGAGAAGGACCACAAAGATAATCAGAGGGCTGGAGCACCTCTCCTGTGAAGACAAGCAGAGAGCAAAACTGAGCAACAGGAGGGCCAGCAGATGAAGGAATTAGCTTTTCATCTGAAGGAATACTGGAATAAAATCATATCCTTGGTGGAATCTGACTCAACTGAAAGACATCAAAACGTCCTTCATCCCTGGGTCTGGACTGGTCACAAGCCCTTCATTTTAGTTCTGCTTAGGGAAAGAACTGGCTGTGCCCATGGTAGCAAAGCCAGGGTAGTTCTTTATGGGAAGAGTCATGTGTTTTGTTCTGTACAGACCTAACTCCAACAGACCCTGTGCTCTGACTGATGGATGCTACAAGAAGAGACATATACATTACAGTAGTGTGATATTGGAATTCGTGTGGCCTCCAGACGTTTCAGTCACTCAGGACTCAATAGTACTTAATAATTGATTCATACGAGAAAAAAAATAAAGTTCAAGAGATTTTTATAAAATATCTCTCTCTATTTTTATTACCATAAATGTAAATTTGATGATTGCTAATAATTAGCCTAATCATTGCTACTTCATTTTAATATTTTAAAATGATGATGCAAGAGAAATAAGCTTTGTCAGCTATTTATCTCATAGTTTTGAAGACTGAAAAAACATGCAAAAAACCAATATGTTCTTTGCTGAATTAATGAGAACAATGATGTAATACTTCTAAAAATGATATTTCCATTCAATTTTGTTCAGTAAGACTCCTGATATATCCTTTCTGTACCAGTGTTTTTCATTTTACTTGTATAAAAATAGATTAAAAGAAGAAGCAGGAAGCAGGCAAGAAGTACAGAAGTATTAAATTATTGACAAGAGGAGAAATGAATCCCACAGGTAGAACACGGAGATTCTCTATAGTTTTATAGAAAGATGTCTGAAATGGGAATCAAGGGACATGAGGCACTAAATGATGAAAAACTGACATCTTCCTTAAATGCTGAGTTGTATGTACTTCTGGGATTTACATTCTCTGGTTTGGCCTTTATCCCTCTTTCTGACAAGTAGCTTTAACAAGATTTTGTCCTATTATCATTTAAAAATCTGTCTTTGTATTCTCTTTGGGCCTGATTCTCTTCTTACTTGCCTCAGTGTAAATCAAAGGTCAAGAAAACCAGTGGAGTTAAAATGACGTGGAGATCACAGTAAGATCTTTTCTGTGAAGATTAATATTTCAGTGCACATATTCCAAACTGATCGTTTACAGGCATGTATAGCAATTTATACCCACTGAGTTAAATTATTTTACCTCGTTTATTTTTTTTTAACCATTAAAACCCTTCAGACATCTAAGTGACTTCAGGTTTACACTGAAGCTTAATAGCAAGAACTGCATGCTTTTGGTGTGCTTTGTTTGCTGTATTTTTGTGTTGCTACCAAGTAAAGACAGTTTTCCTCAGGGAATACTTAACTTCCATGCATTTTTTAACATGGGACACCTATTACTGAATTGTTACTATAACTTTTCAAATAATTGTCTGTAGGCACTGAAGACAGTGAGGTTATATTTATATTATGGGACAGAGGAATATTTTGTCATTCCTAGATCTACTTTTTCTAGATCTAGATTTTCTGACCCTGTGTTCTGCCTGAAGACAGTGAGGTTATATTTATATTATGAGACAGAGGAACATTTTGTCATTCCTAGATCTATACTCTGTCCATTTTCTGACCCTGTATTCTGGTAAACCTCAACTCTGGTTCCCATGAAGAAGAAGATGTGGAAAACATAATCCAATGATTTTTTACATTATAATGAGATTAAGTGCAAGATTTTTTTAATCTCTGGTATGATGGTCAGATGGATTAAAGAGAAGTGAGGATACCTCTATTCCACAAACACAATGGGATTTTAGTTTTAAGGAGAGCAAGTAGTAGTTGCTGAAGTTGTAGTCAAGGAGAGCAAGATGACAGAATGGATAGTTTCCACTGATAGTAAATTGCTGCCGATAGTGGAGTTAGGAAGATTCATTTCCACATATAAAGGACTGGTCACCAAGGCCACCTGGGCCTGAAAGGGAGTAGCCGTGTACCTGAATGCTTAAGCAGATTACTGGCTGAGGGTTGCTTGGATATTCAGAGGGGAATTGCTGTAATGGCTATACTGTTTCTGGTACCTGTACTTATGCTGAAAACTATTTTATGTGGATCTGAGTTGCAGTCATATTCATACTGGAATAAAAGAGATACCCTGGGAGGCATAGCTCCTTTCCAGAGCTCGTCCTGGGATGTCAGAGTTTTGTGTCTTCAATCTGAGTTTGAAGATTCCGGCTTGCCCTTAAGGATTATAACATTTGCTAAATTGTCATTTTCCTTCAACAGGAGCTGGAGAGTGTGTTTACATTAGCATGCAATTTTAAGCCAATGCAGCTGAGTTCACTGATAGGTTTGACTGACAGTTGGCAACTTGTGCTTAGTATTCAATTTTGAAACATCTTACATCCGTCATTTAATAAAAGCATTTGAATTTCAGGTTGTATGAAATACTTCATTCAGGCTACAAGGTAATACATCTTGCCTAACATTTTCTATAAAAATGCCTTATTTGGCTATTGATTTCACAAATATTTCATCAGATTCCTACTGGGATTCTGCTTCCATGCCTTTCCCTTCTTTAAAAAGAAGATGACAAAAATGAAAGAAAGGAATAAAATTTGAAAAGAAGCTTTCACTCTGACTGCCATTTTACACATGCTAGACAGCAAAAGTTTACATCCCAGTTGAGCAGGTTAAGCCACCCTCTCTCATCCCAGGGAAATGAGTTGCCTAACCGAAGCAATGGGTTTAGACAAAACAGGCAAAATTTGTCACTGGGAGTGAAAATTGAAATTTATATGAATCAACAGTCAATTTGAAAAGCGTAGACAACCCTGGCATGTGCTGCTGCAGGAGTTCCCTTTAAGTCCATCCGTGACATCTCTGAGTGACTGCTGCCCTACTTACTAAAGTAGGTTGCTCAGAGGTTTGTTGTCCACGTAGAGATGAGTCCAGCTATGGGGAAGGCTGACCTGTTGTCAAAGCTGTACAATGTTCCTGAGTTTGGAGTACTTCTTGTTCTTTTATTGCATGGGGAAACCTCATCAGATCAAAGCTGCTGGATCAAACTGTTCACTGCTTACTCCGTAGGTTAGCTGTTAACTCCCCCTGCTAAAAGCAGCACTTGTTGCTTTTCATTCATATTTGTTGGGTTGGCTGTTCCCAGGGGTGAAGGCCCTGCTGTTTGTTCCCACTGGCTGTTCTTGTCGTTAGCTGCTTCTATTAGCTTTTCATATTGGCTGTTCTCAATAGCTGTTCCCTCTGTTAGCTGTTCCCATTAACTCGTTCGCCACTAATCACTTCCATTAGTTGTGCCTTCTGACCCACTCTATCAGCCAGGCTGCTGCCCTGCCCTGCCGAAGCCTGAGCTGCTTACCAATGCTTTTAGAAAAGTTTCAAAGGTATGCAGGGTGTTTTCAGAAAAAAAAAAACCAAAACCAAAACCAAAACAAAAAACCAGAAGAGACTTCTGAACAACCTCTCTGTCTTTATCACCTTCATAAAAGAATTTTCAACATCCTCTTTGATCACAATTTCTATGCAAATACAGTGGTTGGTTAGAGTAAATCTTTGTCTCTAGGTATGTCAGGCTTAGCTGTGTCATCAACATTTCTCCCATCATCACTATAAACTTTTTATTTTATAAACTTACCTCTTAATAAAAATGCTCCGAAGTACTACAAAACACTCATTGACTCATACTGGTTGAGACTATTGTTGCAGAGGGAGATTAAATTTAGTGGGTTGGGTGATCTAATCAATATCCCTTCTTCTTTAATAATATAATACACATTGGTCTCCAAAGTCAAAGGGAAAATTTGACATAAAGAACAAAATCGTGTTTCTACATCCATTCATGTACTGAATGACTGCAACCGAGATTTTACTTTCAGACTTTTTCAGGATTCCAAAAACTGCTTCATGAAGTTTAAAAAAAATCTTCCAATTAGAGAAAAACCCCACAATTACTAATGTACACATATTCAAATATGTGTACATCTAGTATACCCAAAATATCATATAAAGCTTCAGAATTAGTATTGGTCTGTCAGCCCAGCTTCCAGAGAAAATGAAACACTCTGCTTAAGGTAAATCTCTTTGTATGGGAGATGAAGCTTTCTTAGGGACCAGTTCAAGTACAAAAAGAATTAATTCTGAACTAAGGAACCATCATAAACCTTGCCACGCAATAATGCATGTTCAGGTTGTAATGTTTCAAACTTCTCTAATTTAGAATTATCTGCTAAATATAATGTGATTGTATGTATTAACACAATGGATATTTTTATATAAATCCCCAAAGTGGTGCCAACAGTTTATATGGATGAAAATCAAAATAAAGCCTTATAATACTACAGCTTCCAA
>NW_015090830.1:24769179-24861679 GCF_001431845.1 Calidris pugnax | reverse complement strand
AATAAAATTGCTTTTCAAAGGAGTTTAACTTTTTTAAAAAAGTTTGTCATACAATTAGAGATATAATAAAATAGGACTTTAAGACTTATAAGAAAGAGGTGTGGGGATGTGGCAGAGATTGCAGCTGGATGTCAAAGAAGACAAAATGTTTCCTTGAAAAAAACGAGGCTGTATTAGGACATGAGAACTAATGTAAGTGTCAATCCATTAAGATTTAGCATTCATGGTCCTATTTTTTTTTTTTTCTTTTAGGCACAGGAAAATGAATTGCAAATACATTAACAATTGATCCATAAACCATTACTGAGTGCCTTGAAAAGGAGTGTGAACAGGATTAGTATCTCTTGAAATCCGCTGCCACTCCTGGAGCTCAGTGTTGAGCAAAAGAGGTGCTTTGCTCTTGAAAATCTAACAACCAGTTTTGCAATGTCACCAATTTTTTTCAATCATCCAAATACCACCAATTCAATTAAGCTCATAAACTTCCTACCCATAGTTCTCCAGGATAAGCAGCTCCATTTAAAAGTGAATGTGGACGAGCTTGTGCTGTCCGTGTGAAATATTGTTCAATCAACAGCCAAAGTTTTACTTGTCAGTTTTGATATATCCGATAATAGCTGTAGGTTGTTTTGCAATGTCCAATGTTCTGTGAAGATGGGCTTTTCATATTCTTTATTGTTTTTTTCTGACAAAATGTTGCCTGGACTTTTGCAGTTTTGTGAAATGAAACAACAGTAAAAACAATATATAATTTAACCCTCATAGACCTAGCTGGACTGCAGATAAGCATCTTTCCCAGGCTTATGGCTAGTTTTGGCCAGGATATAATGAGTTCCTGTTCATTGATCCCTTATAAGCATCCTCAATGATTGAACATAACCCCATGCACAGCAGGCAGTCATTCATTTGTGCCCCTTTTCAACTCCATTTTAATCAGCATTTGACACTGTTGAAAATCAAATCCATAATTAAGCTTCACAGACAGTCAGAATTTTGGCAAATAATGCCAAAAAAAGGAGCAAAATCTGGAGATACTTTTGTAGTCAAGCATCTATATAAATTCTGCGTTATATACTCTTAGTGCCAAATGATTTATTCGTACCTAATGGCTCTTTGTTTCTTTTTTTCTCATTTTCTCTGCTAAGGCTATTACCCTGCATTATTAACACACTCACGTGTGACTCTATTTATTTTTTACTAGTGGGAATACACTTTTTTTTTTTTAGAAACAGCTGTTTATTGTATATATAGGTTTAAAGTAAAGGTACACAAACACACTCACAAATCAACTTAATAAGCACCCTGATAAATAGCATGGCTGCTTAATTGGGACAATTGCTAGGGAACAGATTCAATGACCCCAATCAGTGAATTAATGGCACACCTAGTTGTGAAAAGTCCATTTAAATGATATGCTTGGTGATGTCTGCTGCCTAGTCACAGTAGTTAACAGGTGTGAATTGGTGTTCATAGCATAAATTTCCTGCTGCTTGACCCTTTGTTCACTTCAGGTTGCTTCTCTACTCTTTCATAGTTGCTAAGTGAATGAAAATTACTGGATTTGTCTTAAATTTATCAGACTATATTAACGCCTTTATAACAGCCAATTTTAAAAGTAAGATTATTTAGAGAGAACGGTCTCTGTGGGAACCTTTCTAATTATTTACTGGGTAGGCAAAATGAAACCCATTTTCTGTGCCATATTCGGCCACATGCTTTTAAAGTAAGTAAGTTCCAGAGTAGCTAATAAACTGCATTTTAGACAAAACCTCGACTTATTTATCTGGTTTCTTGGGGAATGCACTGTTTCTGTGAACTTTGCTGATTCCCTGATTAAGGGCCCTGTAGGGACAGCTAAATAATGTAACATCTAAACTGTCTGGTGCCGCTCCCCAGAAGTGGACATCTCTGCCTCCCGAGTTCCACAAATAGCGGTGGGGCTGCACGTCCCACAGGCCAGTGTGTGCTGATTTGTCTGCTCAGTGTTTGGCTTCTGAGTACTTCTGATCAGTCTGCAGAGTTGATACGGCTGGATTTAAAAACAACACAGATGAAACTATTTTTTCCCCCACGCCTGCTGATATCTGGAGGTCGTTAGATAAGTATGGCGTTCTTTTGTCTTCTATTTCCTTTCTCATCCTTAGGAGGTTTATCTCTTATGGAAACAATGCAAAGGAATAGAAGCATAATAAATTGACTGAAGTAAATAAACATGTCCTTTTCTCATCCTAAGTGAATCTGTCACCTAAAGTTTCACTGGGTCTCTAATGGGAGTTTGTCGGCTAAATAAAACTGTTCAGCTGCTTTCTCTAAGTTGCCATCAAGCAAATCTCACCAGATATGAAAAAGCTACCCTGTCATAAAGTTTTATGACTATAGTTGAAAGATTTATAGATGCAATCATATTAAAAACCTTCTTTTGTCAAAGCAGAAGATGAGCAAGGAGGAAAATAATCTATGAAGTTCATAACTGGTCTCTGAAGTGCTTGAACACAGGATGGATACTACTGTGAACCTTGTTATGTAGTGTCTTGTGTTTCAACGCACCACAAAACTACCAGCGTATTTATACATCACAAGGGTTTGATGTGCAAGGAAAGAGAAGGAACCCATGATCTATAGCTGCCACATGACGTTCAGCAGGCAGTTCAACACTTCACTGGCTCAGCTGATAGCCCCGGTGGAGTATGTTAAAACTAAAGATCCATCTCCAGTGCCAGCCAACCAGAGTATGTTGCAGCAACTTCAAGTCAAACTCAAGATACTAAAAATGTCAGTGCAGCAGTGGGGGAGATGGAATAGGTGGGTGGGACTGCATAAAAAAAAGGGCTTTCACTCAATCCCTATCGCTTTCTCACTTCCAGTCTTTTCTTCTGAGGCCACTGAATCAACTTGCATTGCTAGTAAGGAACCAAACTGCGAGCTCAATATCGTTTCTGCCTTCATTTCAAAGAAACTGATGGCTCTTCCAGAAAATATCGTTGAAAGCTTTAAAAATGTGATTTTGTTTGGGAATCTTTTACAACCAAAGCCCTCCTGGACAACGAATGAAACAACAGTAAAAACAATATATAATTTAACCCTCATAGACCTAGCTGGACTGCAGATAAGCATCTTTCCCAGGCTTATGGCTAGTTTTGGCCAGGATATAATGAGTTCCTGTTCATTGATCCCTTATAAGCATCCTCAATGATTGAACATAACCCCATGCACAGCAGGCAGTCATTCATTTGTGCCCCTTTTCAACTCCATTTTAATCAGCATTTGACACTGTTGAAAATCAAATCCATAATTAAGCTTCACAGACAGTCAGAATTTTGGCAAATAATGCCAAAAAAAGGAGCAAAATCTGGAGATACTTTTGTAGTCAAGCATCTATATAAATTCTGCGTTATATACTCTTAGTGCCAAATGATTTATTCGTACCTAATGGCTCTTTGTTTCTTTTTTTCTCATTTTCTCTGCTAAGGCTATTACCCTGCATTATTAACACACTCACGTGTGACTCTATTTATTTTTTACTAGTGGGAATACACTTTTTTTTTTTTAGAAACAGCTGTTTATTGTATATATAGGTTTAAAGTAAAGGTACACAAACACACTCACAAATCAACTTAATAAGCACCCTGATAAATAGCATGGCTGCTTAATTGGGACAATTGCTAGGGAACAGATTCAATGACCCCAATCAGTGAATTAATGGCACACCTAGTTGTGAAAAGTCCATTTAAATGATATGCTTGGTGATGTCTGCTGCCTAGTCACAGTAGTTAACAGGTGTGAATTGGTGTTCATAGCATAAATTTCCTGCTGCTTGACCCTTTGTTCACTTCAGGTTGCTTCTCTACTCTTTCATAGTTGCTAAGTGAATGAAAATTACTGGATTTGTCTTAAATTTATCAGACTATATTAACGCCTTTATAACAGCCAATTTTAAAAGTAAGATTATTTAGAGAGAACGGTCTCTGTGGGAACCTTTCTAATTATTTACTGGGTAGGCAAAATGAAACCCATTTTCCGTGCCATATTCGGCCACATGCTTTTAAAGTAAGTAAGTTCCAGAGTAACTAATAAACTGCATTTTAGACAAAACCTCGACTTATTTATCTGGTTTCTTGGGGAATGCACTGTTTCTGTGAACTTTGCTGATTCCCTGATTAAGGGCCCTGTAGGGACAGCTAAATAATGTAACATCTAAACTGTCTGGTGCCGCTCCCCAGAAGTGGACATCTCTGCCTCCCGAGTTCCACAAATAGCGGTGGGGCTGCACGTCCCACAGGCTGATTTGTCTGCTCAGTGTTTGGCTTCTGAGTGCGGTAAAGATCAGTCTGCAGAGTTGATACGGCTGGATTTAAAAACAACACAGATGAAACTATTTTTTCCCCCACGCCTGCTGATATCTGGAGGTCGTTAGATAAGTATGGCGTTCTTTTGTCTTCTATTTCCTTTCTCATCCTTAGGAGGTTTATCTCTTATGGAAACAATGCAAAGGAATAGAAGCATAATAAATTGACTGAAGTAAATAAACATGTCCTTTTCTCATCCTAAGTGAATCTGTCACCTAAAGTTTCACTGGGTCTCTAATGGGAGTTTGTCGGCTAAATAAAACTGTTCAGCTGCTTTCTCTAAGTTGCCATCAAGCAAATCTCACCAGATATGAAAAAGCTACCCTGTCATAAAGTTTTATGACTATAGTTGAAAGATTTATAGATGCAATCATATTAAAAACCTTCTTTTGTCAAAGCAGAAGATGAGCAAGGAGGAAAATAATCTATGAAGTTCATAACTGGTCTCTGAAGTGCTTGAACACAGGATGGATACTACTGTGAACCTTGTTATGTAGTGTCTTGTGTTTCAACGCACCACAAAACTACCAGCGTATTTATACATCACAAGGGTTTGATGTGCAAGGAAAGAGAAGGAACCCATGATCTATAGCTGCCACATGACGTTCAGCAGGCAGTTCAACACTTCACTGGCTCAGCTGATAGCCCCGGTGGAGTATGTTAAAACTAAAGATCCATCTCCAGTGCCAGCCAACCAGAGTATGTTGCAGCAACTTCAAGTCAAACTCAAGATACTAAAAATGTCAGTGCAGCAGTGGGGGAGATGGAATAGGTGGGTGGGACTGCATAAAAAAAAGGGCTTTCACTCAATCCCTATCGCTTTCTCACTTCCAGTCTTTTCTTCTGAGGCCACTGAATCAACTTGCATTGCTAGTAAGGAACCAAACTGCGAGCTCAATATCGTTTCTGCCTTCATTTCAAAGAAACTGATGGCTCTTCCCCTCATAGACCTAGCTGGACTGCAGATAAGCATCTTTCCCAGGCTTATGGCTAGTTTTGGCCAGGATATAATGAGTTCCTGTTCATTGATCCCTTATAAGCATCCTCAATGATTGAACATAACCCCATGCACAGCAGGCAGTCATTCATTTGTGCCCCTTTTCAACTCCATTTTAATCAGCATTTGACACTGTTGAAAATCAAATCCATAATTAAGCTTCACAGACAGTCAGAATTTTGGCAAATAATGCCAAAAAAAGGAGCAAAATCTGGAGATACTTTTGTAGTCAAGCATCTATATAAATTCTGCGTTATATACTCTTAGTGCCAAATGATTTATTCGTACCTAATGGCTCTTTGTTTCTTTTTTTCTCATTTTCTCTGCTAAGGCTATTACCCTGCATTATTAACACACTCACGTGTGACTCTATTTATTTTTTACTAGTGGGAATACACTTTTTTTTTTTTAGAAACAGCTGTTTATTGTATATATAGGTTTAAAGTAAAGGTACACAAACACACTCACAAATCAACTTAATAAGCACCCTGATAAATAGCATGGCTGCTTAATTGGGACAATTGCTAGGGAACAGATTCAATGACCCCAATCAGTGAATTAATGGCACACCTAGTTGTGAAAAGTCCATTTAAATGATATGCTTGGTGATGTCTGCTGCCTAGTCACAGTAGTTAACAGGTGTGAATTGGTGTTCATAGCATAAATTTCCTGCTGCTTGACCCTTTGTTCACTTCAGGTTGCTTCTCTACTCTTTCATAGTTGCTAAGTGAATGAAAATTACTGGATTTGTCTTAAATTTATCAGACTATATTAACGCCTTTATAACAGCCAATTTTAAAAGTAAGATTATTTAGAGAGAACGGTCTCTGTGGGAACCTTTCTAATTATTTACTGGGTAGGCAAAATGAAACCCATTTTCCGTGCCATATTCGGCCACATGCTTTTAAAGTAAGTAAGTTCCAGAGTAGCTAATAAACTGCATTTTAGACAAAACCTCGACTTATTTATCTGGTTTCTTGGGGAATGCACTGTTTCTGTGAACTTTGCTGATTCCCTGATTAAGGGCCCTGTAGGGACAGCTAAATAATATAACATCTAAACTGTCTGGTGCCGCTCCCCAGAAGTGGACATCTCTGCCTCCCGAGTTCCACAAATAGCGGTGGGGCTGCACGTCCCACAGGCTGATTTGTCTGCTCAGTGTTTGGCTTCTGAGTGCGGTAAAGATCAGTCTGCAGAGTTGATACGGCTGGATTTAAAAACAACACAGATGAAACTATTTTTTCCCCCACGCCTGCTGATATCTGGAGGTCGTTAGATAAGTATGGCGTTCTTTTGTCTTCTATTTCCTTTCTCATCCTTAGGAGGTTTATCTCTTATGGAAACAATGCAAAGGAATAGAAGCATAATAAATTGACTGAAGTAAATAAACATGTCCTTTTCTCATCCTAAGTGAATCTGTCACCTAAAGTTTCACTGGGTCTCTAATGGGAGTTTGTCGGCTAAATAAAACTGTTCAGCTGCTTTCTCTAAGTTGCCATCAAGCAAATCTCACCAGATATGAAAAAGCTACCCTGTCATAAAGTTTTATGACTATAGTTGAAAGATTTATAGATGCAATCATATTAAAAACCTTCTTTTGTCAAAGCAGAAGATGAGCAAGGAGGAAAATAATCTATGAAGTTCATAACTGGTCTCTGAAGTGCTTGAACACAGGATGGATACTACTGTGAACCTTGTTATGTAGTGTCTTGTGTTTCAACACATCACAAAACTACCAGCATATTTATACATTACAAGGGTTTGATGTGCAAGGAAAGAGAAGGAACGCATGATCTATAGCTGCCATATGACGTTCAGCAGGCAGTTCAACACTTCACTGGCTCAGCTGATAGCCCCGGTGGAGTATGTTAAAACTAAAGATCCATCTCCAGTGCCAGCCAACCAGAGTATGTCGCAACTTCAAGTCAAACTCAAGATACTAAAAATGTCAGTGCAGCAGTGAGGGAGATGGAATAGGTGGGTGGGACTGCATAAAAAAAAGGGCTTTCACTCAATCCCTATCACTTTCTCACTTCCAGTCTTTCCTTCTGAGGCCACTGAATCAACTTGCATTGCTATTAAGTAACCAAACTGCGAGCTCAATATCTTTTCTGCCTTCATTTCAAAGAAACTGATGGCTCTTCCAGAAAATATCGTTGAAAGCTTTAAAAATATGATTTTGTCTGGGAATCTCTTACAACCAAAGCCCTCCTGGACAACAGTTAACAGCAATGTTAATAAAATAGCAGTGTGTGGCATCACAGGCTCTGGAGCAGTAAGAGAAGTCATGGACCACAAGGAGGTATATAAGTGAATTAAATAGCAGTGTGTGGCATCACAGGCTCTGGGGCAGTAAGAGAAAGTCATGGACCACAAGTGAATTTTCCAGTGATATAAGTGAATCACTGAATCAACTTGCATTGCTATTAAGTAACCAAACTGCGAGCTCAATATCTTTTCTGCCTTCATTTCAAAGAAACTGATGGCTCTTCCAGAAAATATCGTTGAAAGCTTTAAAAATATGATTTTGTCTGGGAATCTCTTACAACCAAAGCCCTCCTGGACAACAGTTAACAGCAATGTTAATAAAATAGCAGTGTGTGGCATCACAGGCTCTGGAGCAGTAAGAGAAGTCATGGTCCACATGGGGGTATATAAGTGGATGGTTAACGCTGGCAGAGCTACATTCAAAGTCCAGCTTCACTCTTGATGGTGAGAGATAACTAAACACAACCCACAAACATAGCAAAAGCTCCACCAAGGGTGGGCAAATAGCCTGTTTAGACACTTGGCTGTACAAGTGTAGGCACAGCTATAGGTATCCTTTAATATGAAGAAAACGAGGGAATAGAGAACAGGATGCTCTCTTTTACTGTTGTTTTCTTTTTTTTTTTCCCTTTTACTTTTTTATTGTACATGTTCCTCTGTGTGAACTCTTAGATGGTACATTACCTGAAATAGCAAGCAGAACTGTATCAGCCTACTGTCCTGATTTAGGAGAGGTTTAGCTGATGACAGTTGTTCATTTCTTTTCATATGTGTGCTTTTCTCCCTTTGTTTCAGAGCCTCATTTCCAAGCAAGAACACCTTCAAATGGCTAAAGACAAGCTTTAATTGAAAACTTGAACACACGCTGCATGTGTCACAGTGCTTGGACAGTCACTGTACACAAACATTTATATTCAATGAAAGGAAAGTCCCACTAACCAAACCCAGCTTGATTGGAATCTGAGACTGCCAAGCAGTATTTGTCAGGCATAACTACAGTACAGAGGCAGTAATACACTGTTTTCAGCCAGATGGAGGTAGGGAGGTCAACAAGAGACCTGAGGTCTGCCTGGCTGGAGGTATTACAAGTGCTGTAGAAAAAATTTTGAAAAACATTCTACCCTGGACAATGGAAATTATGTAGTAATTGTTCTTCTCATAAATATTCAGTTAATCAGGGGTAAAATAGTTTGAAATTATTTTTTTCATTTCAGACTCATCATCAGTTCAATATAGATTAATAGCCACAGAAATCACACAAAACCATGACAGGAGTTAGGATGTACACAACAGTGTAAAGCATCAATTAAAACTAAATATCTGTTGTATGAGGGCATAAAATTATTTATAGATTTTTAACCCTCACCTTTCAGAGGACGCACTCCTTACCCAAGTGTCTTTTTTATTATTTGCTTAGACCGCATAACCATTATACCAAATATAAACTGTTCTCTAAACTTTTGAAGAAAAATCTTAAATTGATATTTAGTGAAGTAATGTGACTGACATGTGAAGATACCTTGCACAGTGTGGCAGATATCTTGTTAAATTATCCGTGGTATTGGGAACTTGCAGGTCGTTGACTATCCCAATTTAATTTGGCTAGTACAGGACGTTTCTAATAATTAATACTGTAATAACACTTAATGATCTGCACTCATGCAATCTGAAAAACCAGCTAATGGTGCAGTTTTTAGTGACTGCACAAACAGCAAGTTTTAAATTTGTCAAATGCTGCTATTTCAGCATCACACAGTCATGCAGAAGACCCTGCCTGTGGGGCTATCACTGATCCAGACACTAGAGACTTGGCCATGAGGTAGCAAGAAGTGATGGACTTGGTCTCGAGGGAGAAGTTCCTTTGGAATTAAAAATGGGAGCACTATGTCTATGGGGAACACTCCCCCTTTCCCTCTTGTTCCAGAGCTCTTGACAGAAGGGATAAGAAGAAAACGGAAAATGGGAGATCAGAATAAAAAAGAACACTATCTATTCACTTACCCCATTATAGTGGATTGTTATTTTCAGGACTAACTTCTTTTTGAATTTCTTAATCACAGGCTCTACCTGAAATGGTCTGGTTGACATAAAGCTAGGCTTCATTCTATAGTCAGTGGAATAAGGTCATCTGCACTGATTTTTATATTGCAAGGTGGTAGAGTTTAATTCTCTGACAAAATAGAAGGACATTTTCTTTTATACCTATTTCAAATATTTTGTCATGGTGAAGGACTTAGGGAAAATTCCCATTGGTCTGTAATGGAGATAACCTTTGGAATGAACAAAGAAAGTCAACAAATTTCCTTTCTCCCCCACAGTCCCATCCGATGCTTGAGAATGAACACAACTTAACTCCTTGGTGTTATAAATTCCTGGTACAGTTATTCAGGAAATAGAGTTTGGCATTCTTTAAAACAGCAGAATTTCACTGAAGGGTCCAGTCCAAAAAAGATGATACGAAGTTCTCCCTTGCCAACCCACAGTTCAGGATTATGAAGCTGGTTTTCATTGGACTGTGGCCCTTGGTTTACAAAGTGGTTTCATTGACAAACAAGGATTCAAATAAAGTGAGAAGGTCAACGTTGCACCTTCCCTGCATTAGCTCAAGAAAAAAAAATGGTTAACTAACCAGTAACAGAGTGAGAGTAGGGAAACATCTCATTCTCACTGAAAGACAGATCTCGTGTGAACTTACAGAGGAATCTACATGAATGGGAAAGTGAAACAGCTTAGATTTCGAGGGAATGAAAAGAGGTTTATCCTCTCCTCTTAGTCTAAGTAAAAATCACAGACTTCCCAATTAAGTCAAGACCCCATGAAGATTGATAAAAAACCCAAGCTTTATTTTGTACATTTCAGGATTGCCTTTATCCTTGGACTTTTAAAATTAAGATTTTTTTATCTTGCATTTATTTTTTTCTGTGCTTAGCGCTGTGAGCCAGCAATCAAGAAAACCAAATCAGACTGCTTAAGTGATCCAAAGAGAGGATGGGCATTTGTTCTTTCTCTTCACAATCTTGTGATATGTACAAATCAACAAAGTCCAGTCCTGTAACTAATTTGCTGGTGCATGGGCTCCAATGGAGGAAGAACTAAGTCAAGTCAAAGGACACAACACTTAAGAAGAGAACATGAAAGTGCAGGGAAGTTTAATGTCTTTCTTCTCCTGAGGGCATCAACTCTTTGCTCTTTCAGTTAGGTTTTTAATGTCAGAATTATAAGTTGATATTTTAGTGAGCTGAATACATGGGTTTTATCTCCAGCAGTGAAAGAAAATCTCCATTCCTCTCAGAAGGTGACTTGCTCATATGAAGCTCTTACGATCATTTTCAGAATTTTTAAAAAACCCCATTGTTCTTGTCTGAGAGTGAAGTCCTGACACTAATAATTTCAAGAAAAAAAAACTCATTGTTTTTAGTAGGTGTAGTCTCATCCTAGACATGTTTCATGAATATACCCCATACCATAACCTAAAGTTTATCACTGGTTTGAATCTAAAATTCAGTTCTTGTTTGTGGTTCACCTAGAAATCAGTAACATTTAATAATCTATAAATGATTGAGTGGCATAGAAACAAGATTTCAGGAGCCCCACAAATCTGTTAAAAAGGGCACATAACTCATCCAAGCCATTTTATGAGTTATTAGTTGCCATAGCAGATTAAACTAGAAAAAAATCAGAGGGTTTTTTTCCAGTTTGTCTGTCTTTGTATCCCATTACAATATCCCAACGGAATGGGATATCAGAGAGTGCACAAGGCTAATGAAAAAAAAAATCATAGAAAGAAAGAGCTCAATAAAGTTCATGCAGACCCTAAGATATGAAGGTATATGACTCTTCCATGTTTATTGAAAGATAGCAAAGAAATAAGCAAAAGAGAAATACAATATTTGTAAAACTTTAATTTGTAATTTTGATGTATGCAAATTCATACATTAGCACGTGGCTTCACACGTGGTTAACAAAGATGACTGACTCTAGAAAGTTAATTTAGCCATATATTTCAAATCTCCAGCGATAAAAATACCAATCACAGCTTCTTTCTGTGATTATCTATAACAACAAATACATTCCTGTTTTCCCATATTTATTCCCTTCCCTTCCCTTCCCTTCCCTTCTTTCCCTTTTTGGTTTTTTTTTGCTTATCTAAGGTTATACATTTATTTCATTTGTAATTAGAATCATAGAATGGTTCGGGTTAGAAAGGACCTTAAAGATCATCAAATTCCAAACCCCCTGCTGTAGGCAGGGACACCACTTCCCATACCAGGAATTGTACTGAAGTGTCACCCTCATATAGATGTCTGAGGCCACACTGGCTGAGCAGATCCTGGCCATTTCACCTCGCAAAGACAATGACTTTTTAATGCCAAGACATCTATCCTCTCTGAGGCAAAACACAGATCAGCAGATCACCAGAGTATCCTTAAAACTCCAAAGAGTAAATGATTGGGAGAAAACATGAGGCTGTCATAGGTATAAACTGTTTTTTGTTAAAAGGTTTTTAAACATTTATTTCCCAATTGAAAAAAAAAATTCTTCTAATCCATTTTGATCAACAGCCTGTGTTGTAGATGAACTCTTTTGCACTGTTTTGTTAAATAATAAGATATAATTTTTAGAAAAATCACTGAAAATTATTTTGTGTTTAAAACTTGGGGAGATAAAAGGAAGAGCCAGTCTGCAGTAAAGCACTGTGGAGAATTAATGTGACTGCAAAATTTAACCAGTCTCTTTCTGAGACTTTCTGACCCTGACTTTTTGAAAGCTGTAGTTGTACTTACAAATGATCTATGCTTTACTTCCCACTATGCAGAACCGTAATATCAATCTCAAAAAATATCTGCAGATAAGTAACCTGATGCCAAGAAGTTTTTTTAGTTCCTGCAGAAGTCAAGCAACAATGAAACTCAGTAGCATTTTCAGGTAACCAAAACTGTAAGTAGAAAAGAAAACGAAAACTGTCAAAATTTGTCTTCTATATGGAATAAATAACACTCCAGAGCAGAGACTGTCAGAGACTCCTCAACAACATATATGAGACAACACTGTTGTGTTTCGTTAAAACACACTCTGTGTTTTATTCAATGAAGTGCTGAATTGAGGTTCAAATATTGGAGGCCCGCTCAAAAATGTATGGGCGTTACTTTCTTAACTCAGACATCCAGTTTTTGTTACAGTCTCAAAGTCCTCATCCTGTTTTAGGATCTGTCAATGACTCGTGCAACGTGCTCTTCAGCATTCTTTTGGCAATTTTATGCGACCATTCTTCATAACAGAGAGGGCTGCTTTTTGAATATGTTTTCAATTGACTGAGCACCTTTAATCTTCTGTTTCAAACTCTATAACTTTCCAGAAAGACACACCACTGTCATCTGTGTCACTTTACTTAACTGGCTTCCTTATGGTACTAATGCTTTTACAGTTTGTTATCACAGTCCTAGTTTTTCTGTAACAATCATTGGAATAACTCAGGCATTCAATCCTGGCAAGCCACAGACTATTCCGCACTTTGAAATTCATAGATTTAGCGGCATAGTGTCAGATCATTTTTCATAACCCTTGTTTCCCTGTCAGCATGTCATAGCCAGTAAAGAGCTGCTAGATTAGTACAAATATATAAATCTTTTCTCAGCTTCACCTCACTGCTGTTTAATACTCCTTTACTACACCACTGTGCTTACTGGCTTAAAATACCTTCTGTTTGTAGAAACGCATATTTATTATTATTATTGGGGAGTTTTTGTGCAATTTCCCTGAGAACAGGCTGACAGCTGCATAGCACTTTGTCATTTATCATTGTACACAAGATCTGTCAACTTGGGAAACAATTTCAATAAAAAAAAAAATTCTGCATGAAATTACTTTGTGAGAGGAAAAAACCAGTTCTGGCTTTTGTATGTGCAATTCTGTGTCTCTGTTTATTTATTTATTTTTGCCTACTTTTTTTTTTAATTTTGGCTGTGAAAGGTACTTAATGTACCAAAAACAATTTGTACAAGCATTATTTCACCAATTGAAAGTGTGTACGCCTTGCTGAGGTCTCCCTTATCTAACTGTTGCTAATACATTTTCATGCTGTGCTCTTATGGCTTCATTTTACAGTTGACGAGATCACCCACTCCATGCTGTGTTGGAAATGGGACCCTCGTCACTATAGTCCACAGAGTGCACTTAACATGTGAACAACAAACAACAAAAAGTTACTGCTTTAAAACATCTTCAGCCCTTTATGCCTTTGTTGTAAACTTAGCCTCGTGTTTATGGCTGCCTTTAATAAACTAAAGCATAACAGCTATGTAAATCAGAAACCCCGTATCTACCAAAAAGAGGGAGGATTTACTGACCTATAGATTCTGGTGAGTTAACCTCAGAATGGGTCAATAACACTCTTCAGATTCTTCTAAAATCTACAGCAGTCCCCCTCTGGTGACATCCTCCTCAAAGCTTACATTAAGGAGAAATAATATTTCCTTTCCGTGACACAGCATTTTTCTCCACTTTTGTTTAATTTCTTGTACATCATGCCCTGTGACAAGATCAGCATCTAAGGCCTGCAGTTAGTAAAACCAGCTGGGGCAATAATTGCTGTGAAATTATGTTCTGGACAGCTGAAAAGGGGGGATCAGTATTACAGTCTCTTGTTTTCCACCCTGTCAGTTCTTTCTCCAGCTATGGATTTGTTGTCATCAGCGCCTGATGATTCTGCTGACACCCCTGTCAGAAAATGAATTTTTCACTCCCCACTTGATTGACTCCATTCATAGCGTGTAACTCTGTCAAAAAGTGCCACTCTCAAGCTCACTCACTCATGTGTTTGCATTTTCTACACCAGTGCTGGACAGACAGACAGACACATAAACCCATGAAATATTCAGTAGCCATATTTCCCCCTTAATTTATAGCTCTTTATTGTCCTTGCAAAATCCTATGTATTCTTCGAGTTTGCTTTAAATCATTTGATTTTAAAAAAATCTTTTATTTGGGAGAGGGAGATTTACAGGTTCTGTACTTCATGAATTAAAGCATGGATGTTAAGTTTTGGCAGATTTCTCTATTTAACTAATATTTGAATGCATGTTATTAATGCCACTCGCTTTCATATACTACTACTACTTAAACGATGCTCCAGCGTCTTGTGTTAAATTAAAATGACAGATGGCTTCAAAACTTGGTCTATAGAAATGACTCAGTAATGGTGTAAAAAATAATAATTGAGGGACCTTCTAGGGCCTGGATTATTCAGCCTGAATGATTGCATATTGCTGTCTGAGAGTCAGTGTTCATAGGGAGAGTGCTTGTTTCTGAGGAAACAGTCAACCCTCAGTAGCTGTCACCAAATACTGCATTAAAATGCACAAGACTGCCTACAGGCAACCTACTTCCAAGATGCAGAATCACAAACTTTTTCAAGTGGGAGCAGAATGTGCTTGCAAACCACAATGAAGAGCCTCACAAGACTTCATCTCCGTAGCAGGCACAAGTGTTTTAGAAATCACTTCATCATACAAGGAATAAAGTAGAGCAAGACTGCTAAAAACATACACAAAATAGTTTGTGGCAGCACAAGCAACACTATGTGCTGTTACTAAGATGCTGATAAAAAATAAGAGCTATCGGAAGAAAAAAGCCATCAATAAGATGAAGAGAAAGACTGCCATTAACCTGAGACTATTCATGGGACACCAGAAGCAACGTTTTCAGGATCTGCTCTTATCCATGCTTACGCTGCTGTCAATAAGACATGGCTCAGTTGACGTTAATGAAGTTATACAGGTGATAAAAGCTATTATACAAAAGCTATCATATTGATAAAAAGAAGAGCACGCATAAGCTGCCCAGTATATCCCAGGCTCAGTCAAAAGGGCTTTACATTTCACAGCAGTGAGGGCACATTTTATATATTTTCCCCTAAACGATCTTATCACCAGCTGTAAGCAGGCTAGTAAGGGTAACCAAATATAAAATCAGCAGATGCTGTCCTCAGAAGGTTGTCGGGCTTATCATGTGCTTTGATGTTTTCCACAGTATTTTCATTTAGAAAGTGCAAGAAAAGTTGAGAGAAGGCAGAGGATGGCAATACAAAATACAATTTCAACTGTGTTTAGATTTAATGGCAATAACAAAGGGTTTTCAAATGTATTGCTGTCTTTCATTTTAATATAACTATCCTGACATGGATGTATGTCTCTGGTACCTGCTCATTTATTAGAACAACATCTTTTAGAAGAAGCTATGGTCATTTTGGTTTCAAAATAATTATTTCAAAGAATCTGTTAATTGATTTTTTTAATAGTAAAGTCTTCTATCTTGAAGAAAATGGCAAGTTTATTGTTTTTATTTTTGCTTTAATCTCTGAGTTTTGATTCCAGCAGGCAAATTTTTTCCTCCAAGTCAATTATAACTCTAAAACCAAATGAAATGTAATTACTTTTTTATTGACACATTAAAAGGAAATAAATAGTATAATCAGCAGTTATATGCTTTCCTCAAAGGTGTTGCTTTCATAAGCATTATGATTAGCTAACCGGATTCAAAGAAGTGGGAGAAAGAGGTGGGAAGAAAACTGTGATGAGAGGATAGGGAGTCAGTGATTTCATACAAAAAAGGAGCATTTCTAACAAGTCTGATACAAGAGCAGCTGATTGAATTGAAAAAAGGCAGGTGAGTAAAATGGTTCATATAAAATTTTACAAATCATTGCATTACACCTTTATCTATAATATTTCATTGCTCTACAATTCTGCTGCCCAAGGTCTTCATATTATTGCATTGTTTTAGAGCAAAAAATTCTGCAGTCTTAATTAAACAGTCTCAATAAATGATACAACTGGACCTGCAGTCTTAAAAAAACATCTCTATAGATGATACTATTGGACTTGCAGTCGCCAGGTTTAAAAAAAAAAGGTCATCACAACTGAGAGGCCAGTTTTATATGACAGACACTGAAAATTATTAGCTTTTTAAGAAATGATCTGTGACAAAAAGTCAGTTGTTGATCTTGAAGAACTTTAATACATAGTACAGTCATTTTTTTTAACCAACCTCTGGACAGTAATCTCCAGTTTGAATGACAACTTTTTTGCACTTTGACAGGTAGGCTTAAGTCCCTGAAGATGCTTTTATAATGGAAATAAAAAAGGAAGAGTATCATGATAAAGTTGTGTCAACCAATTGCTAAAAGGAAAACAAAATAATACTTCCCTCTCCAAATAACTGGAAACAAATGAGCACAAGGCAGTAAGAAGTTAAAAAATGAGGGAATGAAACATTTATTCAGTCAGAGAAACAAGTAGAGTTTAAAGGGTAAAAAAATAAAAAAGAAGGTAAAACAATTATCAGTTATTTTAGGCAATAAAAGTTCAGTAATGTCTTCTGAGGATTTGATTGAAATGGTGCCACTGTCTCACAATGCTTTGGATGAAGTTACAAACACATAGAGGAGCAATCAGACCATTTGATCCAAAAAATTACAGATCAAGAATCTGATACACAAAGGAGATATTTGAAAAATGACTGTCTGGAGCTGGAGCAGTGTCTCACACACATTAATACTGTAGCTATAAAAAGAAAGGAGAAGGATAAGGAAGGGCAAAAGAATGAAGAAATAACACCAACCACTCATTGACCTGAATGACAACAGTGGAAACTTCTGCACCATTATTTCCTACTTTGAAGTAAAATACAGAAATCAAGAGTCACGAATAAACAAGGAATTGAAAAAAGCAGAAAAGTTCTGTTAATCTTGTCTGCTTAAACTAATTGCTTTTTCTTGCCTATTATTTATTACATTCCAAGTGTACAACCTAGTGCCACCCCACTCAGGTGGAATTGTGAGGATGTGGGCTATTTAATATAGTGAATTTGCCTAATGTAGCACAATTAAAGAAACGCACTGAGTAACTTTGGGCTGATTCCTCAGTAAAGAATTCTTTATGGAGTGCCTACAAGGCACACCTGTGCCTCATTACCCGAATCGAATTTTTGCCATGTTGATTTGAAGGACAAAATAGGCTTAAGAGATTCGACTTCCATAATTACAAAGAACACAAAGAAGACACATTAAAAACTGCAAGAAAAACTTAAAAACCTGCCACACAGTACAACAGGAGGACAAAAATACAAGGCTAGCTCTAACTTTGCACCTAGGAGCCTCTATATAGCAAACAATTCCATTTTGTTAACAAGCCACAAGCGTACACTTAAGAAGCAGGTGAACAAATGTAATTGTGAGAAGTACAATGATGCTTCTGAGTCTAAATTGTGTTCCTCCCAAGGCACATGTGTTCATCTATTGCATAGTATTTTTGTGTGTGGTTTTATTTTTCCCCTCTATTTTAAAACAAGTAAACGGCTTTTCCCTTAATGACCGCAAAGAGGTAAAGGTTTACAGATTCCTTTTCAAATCTGTCACATCTCTGTTTCTGTATTATTGAAATAAAGTGGTCATATGCCTTCTCTCTCTCTCTGTCTCTGTATTCCTGGCTTCGCTCTGGCCTGAGAGGTCAATACAGACTAAAGGCCATTAATATCTGATAGCTGTGAAGGATTTGTATTAAACACTGATACTCCCATTATGATCTCTGGTGAGTAGGTTTCCATATCAGAAAAACACCATTAGAGTTATCAGCAGCTGGCACAGTTTTAACCTCAGCAGAGGCCAAGGAACAGACAAACAGAGACCGAAATACCCCATCGTCTCCAGAAGCAGTTACTTCTACTCTGAGTGCAGGTAGATTGGTGAAGTACCAGGGGGTAAATTTGCCCTCTGCCTGCTCCTGCCATACCCATTCCTTGCACAGAGAGAGACAGCTGTAACCTCCATGACTGACAATCTGACCACTGTGACAAGGTTTTCATTCTGTTTATTTGCTCTTAAGCCTTCTTTGCAGACCATCTTTATTCTAGAGAATCAAATATGCTGGAAAGCAATCAGGTGTTCAGACATCTCGAAAGGTAAGGCTGGTACTGAAAGCAGGACTTTTAACCTTTCACACTCTGATGACTGTATTTAGACTCCACATGTAGAACTCTCACTTTTCAGTGGACAATTTCATTCTCACTAATTTCCGTGTATATTGTACGGGAGAAGATTCACACTCACACACTGTAGTGGCACAAACATTCAAAGTGAGTACTTAAAAAATCTCCCAAGATTATACCACTTCAGCCTCCAGCTGCTGACCCATATTTAACACATTCAACATGCTTGCTCCAGCACAAACCACCTCAGATGCAGATGGCTTTTGTGAATTGAGACTTAACAGGCAAAAACTGACTCGGAGTGGCAGAGAAATGGCAGTGGACTACTAAGGAAAGTCACTTTCCTTCCCAAATACTACCAGCTGCGCTAAGACGATGCAAAAACACCACTTTGAGGAACCAGGTGGATGGGGAAGGGTGAGAAGGAGAAACAAGCTGTGCAAGCATATGTTTGACTACATAACAGACAGGCCAAATACCACTGCTTCACTTACCCTGGTGCAACGAGCAGCACTGCTGAAGGGAAGCCTCCAAGCCTCAATGTTTCCACATGTCCCTCTGCTCACAAGTTGCTCTCCTTCACAATCTGGTGTACAGGCTGAACTTCAACCCCACGCTTTCTCCTCTGAAAACAGCCCAGTTAAAAGTGTCATCGCTGGATGTATGTCTGTGGCTAATTGATCTTTAAAATTGGCAGAGTCTGGCTTGTCTGCGGGTGTTAGGATTGGGGTGTTATAAAGGTGCATATGAGAGTTTTGTCTGGAGGTGAATTTGGATTTAGTTGATCAGTCCTGTATTTTTAGCTCAAAGGGATATAAACATTACAGGAAAGCATGGTTGCATTCACGCAAGAAAGAGTTTTAATTCAAATTGCAGTCATCATCACCTTAAATATTAAAAAGAGATTAATAAGAAAGAATTACCATCACATGCAGAGTCAATGCTACTGTACTTTCTTGTTGCTGGTTGCCTGGAAAGGAACATAAGTTTTGATTATGCTATGTCCTTATACGCAAGGTGGAAAAGCAAAAGACCTGAAGGTTTAATCTAAAAAATCTTCCACCTGCCCATGTCTTGCATTTTTACTCCCCATCCTGCCCTCAGAAGGTAAAAATAAATTGCTCGAGTCTTTGCAGACCATGAGTACTTGGTGATGGAACGGCATCTGAAATCAGAAAAAAAAATCTGCTTTACGTCTCTGTTGACTGGGAAATCATTTGTATATACGTGCTACAAACCACTATCTCCACCAACTGCTTGATATGGAAAGAAGAAAATGACGCTAGTAATGTATGACCCTGAGAGTAGAGGAATTGTAGCTATTTACATCAGTTGTCAGCAACCTGCTGCTTGTTTGCGGTGTTGCTGCATGGATATAGATAACCTCTCTGAAACATTAGCTGAGACAAAGCAAGTAATTCTTTGTTGACACATTGTCAGTTTCTAATTTGTTCTCAAACTGTGAGGTAAATCCTCCATCTCCACTGGAAAAAGGACCGCTCTATCTCGCATCAGGCTTTCTGCCCTTTTCACTTTCTATTCTCAGCTGGAAATATAGTCGAAAAGGAGTTTCCTGCCCGGAAACTGATAAAACATACCAACAAAATTATCTTGAGAGTTTAACCTTAGCTGCGGTCCCTTTACATCAGCCTGAATAAAAACACAGAGCAATGCAGAAAGAAAAACGTGATCCTTGTTAGTGCAGCACCAGAAATCAGGAGAAATCAGAAAACAGTTGCAAGGGACAGAGGATACTCCTTGCACTTGGAAAACATGGCTTTAGCTACAGAAATAAATGCCTTGGAGCCAGGTCTTGGTGAGCAAAAACAAAAAGCTGAGAAACAAAACCAGATAGATAGCTCTTCATAAAACATCGTTACGTCAAGAAGAAATGGCGAACGCTGTGGCAAGGGCTTCATCCTCTTTCCACTCCTACTTCTTGGTGCCTTTGAGGAGCCCGCACTAGGAATACAGTAAAATGCGGTGTGCTAGGAATTTCTTTGCAGAGAGACTGACCTGATTACATTTCACTGGGCATAGGAGCTCATTCTTCTTTCTGACTGCTGCTCGGATATAAGACTGACAGCTGGATTCCATCACTTGGATTAATGGGTTAAAAGCTGACATCTTTTTAGTATTTTGGACTTTATTTTCTTTATCAGCTTGACTTTCATGCTCAGAGTGCTCTTGCCACAATATTCTTTTAAAAGTACACTTGTCAGGGTCCATTTGCTACTAGCTACCTTGATGGTGACATCAGCGATGGCTGCGGTTTACCTTTTGACCTTAGAGAGGCAGCAGATGGGCCCAGTAATAAATCCCGATTATTAGTGAAGGAGCCAATAGCTTGGAAAGACAGAAATAAAAGTCAGGCAGTTTTACACTGCAGTTCTTGTTATCTGCTTTGATATGGAGTTGTGGGCAGTGTCAGGGGCGATGATGAGCAGCCCAGGTTGCCTACAGCCCTCTGCTCCCGGCCATGCCGCCGGCCTGTTTTTCCTGCCCTCCCTCAGCGGCCCAAACTGCCTCCCCACCCTGTGTCCAATTAAGCTTTTGAGCAGGTGATTTAAAAGCAGCAGGTGGGAGGGTAAGAGCCCTAATGGTAGCCAAGGGGCAGCTGGAACGAGCCCCAGCTGAGCTGGTCTTCACAGGCTGCTGTGGTAATGGCTGACACAGACCATGGAGGAGGGTGCAAGGGGCTGGGAAGAGACCTCAGCATTACCCAGGTTTGGCAAAGGGTGAGGGAACTCTACCATGACATTTTAACAAGGTTTAAAATAATAATAATGCAAAATTAATCCGGTGGTGTGGTCTCCTACAGCATTGGTTTTGTGTTTGAGATGTTGGGGTTTGCAGGGGGCATGGCTGGGCCAGGTGAGGGCTGGCTGAGGGCATAAAATACCTTGGTTGGACCTTGCTTATGGAAAATGCCAACCGCTGCATGGTTCAACTCAGACAAATATTTTCCATTTTTGGAATAGAGACGTTTATGTTTTAATCTTGACTGGTTTGTGGTTGTTTTCTTTTTTTCCCACCCAATGAGTGTAGTTTGATGGGAGAGTTCTCTTAATTGTTTTTAGGGGTGTTATGTAGCTTATATACTCAAATCCTGCAGCAAAATTCTTGGTAAATTGTGGTTTTGCACAATGAAAGATTTTGCTTTGTACAAACACAAAAAGCTGCTTGTAATGGCCCAGCTGCATAAGCTAAATTTCTAAGATTCCATTGCTATCCACATGTACTTACAACTTAGATATGTACTTGGAGAATGATGACGTAATTGCTGTTTTACTTAACTATTAGGCATAAAACACCTAGGAATAATATGTATTAAGATTTTTTTCTCTGAAATTTCTATAGTTTTTGTAATTTTAACTTTTTTTTTTTTCCCCCAGGAAAGGTGACAAGGCAAAAAATCTTTACCACCTTTGCCTGAAGTCTTTGTTGGACAAGAAAGACTAAGGTAAGTAATTTTATGTTCTCCTCACCCTGAGTTTTTGTTCATGCTTCAAAACATTTGAAGTTTTCCATTCAGTGCTGTTTTCCCTAGAAAATGTCTTTCAAAAAAGAAAAAGATTAATTTATATTGAGGATCCAATGCCACTCCTTTTATGTCTATGAGCAGTCCCATTTAATTTACTGAGAGTAATGTGAACAGACAAAACCTTTTAAAATAAATCAAAGAAAATTTCACACTTCTTATCTGAAAACCTTTCCCATTCATTTACTAGTAGGAATGACTGTAATTTGTCCTGTGTTAATTTGCAAACTATTATTAAACTATTGGTTTTGTTTCAAGTGATTTCCAAATGAGCAATGATTATTTTTGCTTTCCAACAAATCGGTCTTTTAAAATTCCAGTGACTTATCAAGTAATTCCTTCTCGAAATAGGTATGCGCAACAATTAGGATGTTTTTGATTGCTGGCTAAATTTACTTCAGGCATATGATGGAGAAAAGTTCTATAATTCTTTTTCAAAAAACAGAATCCCTTCTAAGGTGAAAAAAAGGACTGTGACTTTTTAAAAATAATATTAATGAATTTTAGTCATTAACCTGAGTAGAATTTTTTTCTGTGAAAATACTTGGTAGCAAATCTAAAATAGTTTTAGATGCAATGTTGCAATCTTTGTTAACAGAAGTACCAGAAAAGTCAATTTAAAATGCCATTTTCTATCTCTGTATAATGTAAATGAAGAATAAACATAGGAATCGGGCCCTTAATTTGTATAACAACAGACACAAGCTTACTGCAAAATTATTAACAGCTAGTGGTTTTACTTCATCAGTCGTTAGTTATATCAATCATTTCCTTGCCAGCGTGGAAACAGAAGCTCTACTGTTTTGGAAAAGAAAGTGTATGTGTATGTTGTGTGTGTTCCATATAAATTACCCAGGTGTTTTAATACATCCAGGTGGTTTTTTATTCCTTTTGGAAAAACAGAAAGGAAACAACCCAAGGGCTAATGTTCTAATTATCAGTGGTTGTGCAAGCCTCCAAAAAGCATGTATTCTATAACCCCTGGAAAAATTCTGACATGTTATAAACTGGCTAAATTAGCTTAAATCAGTAAACAAACAAATTGGTGCCAGCACAATAGTACAATAATGCAGTGCATACTAAGTGACTTATTTTCCTAATGCCAAAAATAGCTATATAAAGCAATGCTAAATGGCCTTGATTTTTCTTTATATAATTTGAGTTAGAAGTTTTAAAAAAGTCCAAATTCCTGACCTTTAAAGAAGAATGGTAGAACACCTAATTTCTCAGAGGCTTCTGGGAAGTTCTTTGTTGACATTGACTTACAACCCAAACCATATATGATTCAAAATGTTAAAAATAAAAGAAATTTCATTCAGTACTGTGGTAACCCTGGAAACTTGGGTGTGTGATTTTATTTTTTTTTTTAGTTTAGCATTGAAAAAGGAAGCCAAATTCTTCTCAAGGGCAGGTTATATTGGGCTAAACAGAGTAATATTGAAATAGGGTTGCTTAGGTAGGAGAAGATACAAAAGCATGTTGGGGAAGAGCATAAAAAGCTGTAAGGTAATGTAAGACACTCCACAGTGGGTTTTGGAATTGATGATAAGGGCATCAAAATGTAACAAAAAAGCATAATTTTTACTCTTTAAATTCCTGGTGGCTGTTTATCTGCTTTTCTATTCTGTATTGGAAGATACTGTGAATATGTGAATTTTGTCTATGAACAACTGAAAATACCGCATGTAAATTAATGGCTGTCCCTGCCTGATTTGGGAGAAAGTTTCAGGGGCCATTCCTTTCATTGTTGTGTGTAGTATTTTTTGCAGTCCCAGGGTGTATAAGTGTAATCATTATTTATGATTCTGGTAATAGACTTTGGTAGTAACCTCTTTAGGTGTGTATATAATATACATTGTATGCAGAATCTGTTGTGTGTTTAGGAAATAGAACTGAATTCACTTTTGAGTTTTGCGGAGTACCGTGTACTGTAACTTGTTGAATTTTAATTTTTTGACAGTTTTTAAGCTGAAATCTTTATATACTGACTCTCTTGTGTAGGTAAAATCTTTAAACAATCATTTTTCTTGTATGACATAATGACATCTACGCCACTAGAATGTTGTATACATGCTTTTACCTTTTTTTTGACTGCTTAATGTATTGCTATTAGTGTCTATACTGGAATGCAAATCATCACATTTATTCATTAATATGAAATCAAAACAGCAAGTCTCATGTACTTCTTTCCAAATCAAAAATGCTTTTCAAAAGTGACATTAGAAGCTTTTTTTCTCTGAAAATTACACAGACCCACACACACAGACACAGAGCTGTTGAAAAAAAGGTATGTGTATTTCTGAATACCTTGTTTTCTACTTCTGTCAATAATATACCTGTTTTGACCAGTCAATGGTACTGGAAACTGTATATTTGCTGACAAAAGTGAACTAGACCTATGCATGTGAGTTTGTTCTTCGAATGAGAAACACTTTGTTTAAAGTACTGTGTTCTCTCCTGTCTGCATTTAGCTACACTAACGTATTTCTCCATGTGAAACTGAATAATTAATTGTCCCAATGGTGCCATCAGGAAAGTGTTTTCAATTGCTGTTTCTGGAGACTCCATTGCTACTCAGCTCCCTTGAATAAGTCGATAAACATACATGGTTGACTACAACAGAATATATTTCTTTTACACACTTCTCAGTCTTTTTTCTGAGAATATAAGAGACCTGGATATATAAACTGCTGGTGTTCTTTGTGCAGTAACAGAGTCCTTAAGTCTGAACTGCTGCTTTTCTAGACTGTGATCAATATGTTGAAAAAGGGAAATGCTACTGGTAGCCTTACTAAAGCTCATTTGCACCTAAAAGGAAGTCTAATAACGTGAGCAATGTTTGTTGGTCTTGGTAAAGAGCAGACATACAGCTGTTATTTTGTTTATCCTTTTTTTGAGGAGCAGGGATTTCTTTTAGTTGCTGCTTTTGCAGAATCATGGTTGATGACCTTTTCTGAGGGAATATCCCACATATTTATTGCAATTGACCTCCTCATGAATTAATCAGGATTTATATACAGACTTTTTTGGTCATAATTATTCAACATGCAGATTTATATCTTTTCCATGGTAGCTTCAAGCACATATATACAATATGCAGCACACCTACAATCATGAGTAGTTTATCCTGGTTTTCCCTTGTCTTCTAAAGGCTGTTATGAATTCTGAAAGGGAATCTATCCATCTCTAACAAAGTTTTAAACTCCATTAGGAATTAACCATCTATATTCAGTCTGCTTCGTGGTATCCAAATTAGGAATCCAGAGAAATGACCCCAAACCACATAAAAAAAACAATGCTCTTGTTATGGGATCTTGTTACCTGCACAGCAATCATGTATCTTCTGGGGCCTGTCCATGATTACTATACATCTGACCCTATTTCGTAGCACACTGTTTTGGGTGTCAAAGTTCTCTGGTCTTGATGCGCCACTGAGATGGTACAATCTCTACAACTGGTTCAGTAACAATGCTCCATTATAATAATCACATCTTGTAAATTTTCTTTATGTCTCTTATATCCTCTCAGCACTCATAGGCCATTGATTGTGACTGTTTTTTGTTGTATGGAAGCAAAGTTGCTTCTCATTGTTGTTTTTATTTTGATCTATTCACGCTTGGAGGACTAAGTGAAAAGTGGATTTTTACTTGTTTATTTTCACGTTAAACATCTGGCAGCTTTCCTTCTCTTTCACAGTATACAGCACATCCACTGGTGTTACCCCATGAACAGTGTTTGATGGTGGGTTTTGAGAGACACATAGAGACACACAGAGATTTCTTTGTATATGTTGCATCTATGGTGTGCTATTTAATTATAACTTGACAGATTTTCTGCTGAGGTAACAGCTGACTTTTGCAGGGAGAGATGGGAAAGATTCCACCCCCATCCTCCCCTCCCTTTTTTGAGAAATCCAATAGCTGGGAACCAGAACTAGGCAAGTTCAAGCTAAAAGCCATGCATGTATTTTTAACAGGGAGAACAGGTGATCATTGGGATAAATGGACAACTGACATGACTATTGTAGATTCTTTCTCGATGTACAATTGCTACACTTACTTGAATTATGAAGAATTTTGCACAACTTAATGCATCAAATTGATGATATGAATTCAATAACCTGAAATTTGTATTACATATGTTTTATTTTGCCATGTTTGATTGTCTCGCTCTATTTATGCTTATCATCCACCTGCTAAAAGGCATCAGGTAATTTTTTTTGTAAATGCACTTTGCTACTCTATGCACTATCTCATCCTAGAGATGTAATTTAGCCATTGTGTATATTCTGCTGTGCCCATCATTTTAGAAAAATCACTTGTGTTTATCAGATTGCAGAGTCTTTTGTTAAATCAACACAAAATGTTATCCTCTTCTTCAGTCTTTGCAATTACACCACTACCTGCGGAATTATTAATTCATAGCTTTAGCTCACAAACTGCCTTACTTCTTCCCACAGACACCTGCATACTGTGCAGAGACCATCATATAATCCATGATCTTCTGATCACATTCCATTTTCTGTTGGGAATTAAATTTTCCAACATTTGCTCCTTGTATGTTCAAGGCAGACACTTCTTTATATAGAGACAGTTATTCAGTTTTCTGTTTCCTTAATTTAGGTCTCTTGCAGTTTAGTATTGAAAATTTGTTCTGAATGCAAAAAAAAATCACAATTTTTCTTAAAGAAAAATATGATTAAAAACCCCTCATTGTTAAGCTAAAACGAGATTAAAAAGTCAGAATTGAAGTGTGAAGGTGCAAGTCTTAAGGCTCAAAATACCACTATTAAAAACAAGGATGTGTACTAATTCAGAATCAAGATTTGGAGGATGACTCCGAAACCAAACGCTTAGGTGATGAAACTCAAATGACGCTATTTTTTCATAAATCACATTCATATGTGACTTGAAAATAAGCTCTGACTAGTGTTTGCATTAACTCAATTATTTTAGAAGCTTCAGGCTTACCTGTTTCATGTTAGCATGATTCCAGATGAGTTAAAGATTACTGGTTGAATTAGTCTGTTTTATCACGGACTGGATGAATGAGTCAGTTGGTTTTTGGACTGCAAACCTTAGTTTTCCAAAATCAGTCTACATTATTTCTGTTTCAAAGTTACCTATTTTCTGCTGTTTGAAGGTTAGCTTTTGTGACATGTCCTTGTGTTGCAGAGAGTCTGCACCAGTAGCAATGACAGATGTCATTTCTCTCCTGTTCTTCTAACTCTCAAATCTAAGACAATCACCATAAGTGGCGATATTACAAAAGTAAAACAATTTTCAGTGTCATATGCAAGAAAAAGAACATCTCTAAATAGTTTTAAATTGTTTGGTGATTGAACTAGCCACTGAAACGGAGTAACAAAGTGGAAAGCATGAAAATAATAATGTCACATGTTCTACCCTTATTTCTTGGCTATGTCAGAGAACCCACACATGCAGGTGAGCTGGTCTTTAGGATGCCAAGGTACTCTGAACTACATTTAAACCCCAAGATGCAATGAACTTTTTCTAATGACTATGAATATGCCAGGAGTGTTCTCAATGCTATTAAAAATGAAAAACAATAAATATTATCTAACAGGAGGAGGGAGAAATTTCCCCAGAATAGAAGGCAACAAAATGTCAGTTCTATTTGTACAAGAACTTTAATTTTCAACTAAGCAATCCCATGTACTAGGAAAAGAAAATCTTTTCAATTTGGAGGACTTTGACAAATATTAATATATCACAGTTGCAATGGGATTCATTTGTGCTGTGGAATCCAAGAGGTCAGTACATCTGTAAAGACTTATAGTACTTAAGAGATGATCGTACAAGACATATGGTTTAATCATGATGTATTTAAGCCTTTTTTATCTGCTTAAGAATTCAATGTTTTTCTTTCTCTAATTTAAGAAACCATTTGCTATTCCTCTCAACAACCAAAAAAGTATTAATACAGCAACCACAGTGTATTAAAAATGGACTGAGAAAAAACAAAATTACATAACTATAATTGATTACAACTATGGTTAAAATATAGATATAATGATTTCAGTGTTAATCCTCATATGCTTGACATCACCCTATAAATTGTTATATACGGGTGGATTTCCTATAGAATCTCATTTATAGCACAGTAAATCCTCAGAGGAAGATAATGAAAATGCGGAAGGACCCCATGATTTATATCTCAGCATTAATATGTTTATGTCACTAAAGCTATCTTCTAACAGCAGTTTATTTTGCTAAAACTGGGTCCTCCCAATAATGGTGATAACCATTGTTTTATTTTTAGAATGCTAACACACGCGTATCCAGTGTTGCATGAACCATGGTGGAAAAAGCCTGCCAGGGTTTTTAGGTGTCTGCTTTTGCCAACTTGCCCTTCCCTGTTGCTAGAGTGCATCTGCTCCCCCTACCCTCATTGGCAGCCAGCCGTTGGAAAAAGATTGTGGTAACCACAAGTTGTAGAATTTTCCCTTGTGCCAAACCTATGGGAAACTTCCTGCACAGAAGTTGTCTAATCCAAAGAGACTGTAGATGTGTCACACCTACAGCAGCTCTGCAAGATGGGCTGCTGGTGGTACGGTTTGGAATTGAATGGTCAAGTCTGTAGGTGCAGGTCAAGAGTACAGGCAGTTCTGTTTAACAGACTATTGAACTGGAGCATGCCTAGAGCAGCACCACAGGGTAATACGACCTTCTTCTGTAAACTCAGCCACCAAGTGTCACCTTTCAGGAATGCTTGTCTTTTTTTTTTTTTTTTTTGTAGTCTCCTCTGTCTTATTCAAGTATTTAACAAAAACAAAGTATCCAAATACTTGTGTGTCATCTCTCTGGCAGTAGAACAGACTATAAAGAGCACAGCACAGGACATGAAATATGAAGTAGTTCTTTTTATCACCCAGAGAAGAGCTGGGAATATTAATTTAACAAAAACAAAGTATCCAAATACTTGTGCGTCATCTATCTGACAGTAGAACAGACTATAAAGAGCAAAGCACAGGACATGAAATATGAAGTAGTTCTTTTTATCACCCAGAGAAGAGCTGGGAATATTAGAGGTTATCAGAGATTAAAAAAAAAAAAATCCTAAAATTAAAAGTTATTAGACAGTTCTGCTCATAGATTATCTGATTATGGACTAGAAAAAGAAATGCAAGTTTAAAGTTAATTCAGGAGTATTAACTTGCACAGTCTTAAACATAGGCTTTAGTCTTTAATAATAATCAAGCCTACAAACAAACCAAGGAAAAAAAGATATAAGCTTGGTACAGAAGCCCCCTATGTTAATTCATAGTGTAGACAGGAAGATGCAGTTTACTTTTTCCTTGTTCAGGCAGTTCCTCTCAAGTATGCTTGAATATATTTTATCCATTAACAGGATGATTTTTCATACTGTTCATTAACATATTTTGAAAACATATCCCTTTCTGAAGGAAGCAACATTAGCTTTAATACATATGTAAGTTATGTCATTAAAAAATGAGACCAGGCTTCTGAAATCTGTAGTTTAAGCTCTGTCCATAACCGTGCCCAGTAACCTATTTCTAGCACTATGATGCATCTCAAAAAAGATGAAAGTCAGAAGGATGGGAAGCATTTTATAGCAGGAATCTAGTGGCAGTGAAGCTTACAAAAGGGAATAATTTAATAGTTTCTTAATCAGAAACTTCTAGAGCAGGATATCCTCCGCTGGGTTCCTAATCAAGGATGCACTCTGACAGAGTCTGAACTCAGAATGAGCTCTGCCATCTACTCAAAAAGCTCCTGTAGCATTTTCTTTGCAGATATCTTCCACATATGGGCTATGGCAGAACCTCACGTGATACTGCCAACGTTGTGAGTCTACTATGTGGAATTTGGATGGACAAACTATTTGGATCTAGTCATTAGGATCTGTAACAGTCGTCATCATAGAATCATAATGGACTCAGGAACAACAACAGAAAAAGAAATTGCATTCTTATTTGAGCAGAACCTGAAATGGTGCATCAATATTTTCTTTAGCTAAATCATGTTTTATTATGCTCAAATTTTTCTCCATGGGTTTTATATTGACCAATTGCTTTGAAACAGGTTTTATTGGAATCTTGCTTTTTAATTAGATTGCATGCTGGTACTAAGCGGACATTCTTTTCATTAATAACAAGTGCTGTCATGGTCATATAAGAGATTTTTTTTTTAATCAAAAAGACCCTAGTCATTTTATGTACAGATTATCAGCAGCCAGACACTGTTTACTTTCAGTGACTGCGGCATGTTTATGTATGTCTACCTCATCAATTAGAAACAAATAGCCCAGAAAGGATGTACTCTTAGCATCTAAGTAAATAATGGAGACAGATAAATGAAAGTTACTAAATCAAGATGAAATACATTTCTAAAGCTGTGTCAGCTGTGCTCTCAGGCCCAAGGAAAACAAAATTGATCACCTGGTCACAATCCAAGGTCAAAGGTCTGAAACAGAGAATGCTGACACTTAGGTAAATCACATGTTTAAAATAATAGGATAAGAGAAATTTTGAGAGAAAAGGAAGAACAAGGAAGGAATATATATATATATATATAGAGAGAGAGAGAGAGAGAGAGAAGGGTGGTATTGAGAATTATGTAGAGACTTTTTACCAGCTATATTTTTTTCCTCCTTATGAAATAATTAGGGAAGAAAATCTATCTGAAATCAACAGAAAACTTTCACTGATTCATGAAGATCCAAGTTGCATATCAGATGTCCAAATATGTTCTTTATTCCAGTAGTGAAGGGAAAAATCAACCTCAAAATGTTAACTTTTTTGCTCTGCCTAGGTTCTTTTTCTTAAAGTGTTAGGAGCACAATGTTCTGAAGACTGTTTTTCAATAAAAAATGCTTAAATGTTTATAAAATATTAAGAACAAAGTAATTTATACAATCATGTTTCTTCTTGTGAAATTAGGGAAAACCTGGAAGAATGGAAAATTAGTCTTGCAGAAAACTGTACCCATGGAAGTTTGTCTGTCTTATAGTTCATAAATGCATAAGACTCAATGCTGTTTGGGGGAGTATTGGTAATACCACAGCAAAGTTTTACAGAGGCCATGGCTTGCAAATCAGAGACACAGAGATAGGGTTTTCCAAGGACTTTGCCACTGGATGAATTATTTTTTTAGGGCAAGGTCTATTTGATGTGCTATCAACTTAGTCTGGTAAAAACTAAAATTGTATTGGTACTGTGACAAAGCAGGCAAAATAAGTCGTATTTCCAGAAGAAATCAGGGAGCATCAGATAAACAATCTTTTCCTCAGGATTAACTAAGAATTCTACATCTGACTCAAGTTTTGATTACAGCATGCTCAGATAACAGTGCAAATTCCAGATGAAATGCTGATAGAAACGAGGTTGTCAGCAGTCTAAACTAACAATCAATCCTTTCACTCAGCCAAAGGGATATCATTATAATTATTAATTATTTCTTTTTTATTTGAACCTTAATTCAGATAAAGCAAAGTGACTGCATTTTTGGTAACTGTTACTTTTCAGTCTAAGATGGTTACTGCATCACCTCCAGTTGGAATAAAACATCCCTGTTGTGTATCAAAGATTCATCCCCCAGCTGAGCTAGAATTCCCTGTTTGCTCTGAAATTGTGGTCTCCTACATGACAGTAAAATTTGCGAAGTCCCATCTCCAGGTTGCCCTGCCATTTATTAAATATTTTAGCCAGAAAGAAACATTAAGAAGGCCTACAGACTAGGAACACAATTGAAAAACCTCTAAGAAAGGAAATATCTTATTAATTCATTAAGTCAAACTGCTTGTATCTACACTTGTATGACTAGAATTATGGTTCATTAACTTCATTTCTTTATATGAGTTAATTAGCTCAGAGGAGGCCAGAAATTAATTACCAGCTTATATAGTTTGTGCAGAATGGCATTCTGTTTATTTAGTTTCTCCTATTAACTTTTAATCTCTTCAAACAATAAAAGAGGTAATTAGTATTTTATAAACAAAAATGAATGCAACAAAGGCAAATAATTTGCCAAATAGTAAGGCTCCTGTGTGGAACCTGATAGTTGTGTGGTTCAAGTTACAGACCTTTTCAGTGTTAAGTATAAGAAAAAGGAGATTGAAAATGTAGGTAGTCTTAAGGCAGGGCCATGCAATCCATCATTAAAGAAGAGCTACCTACTAATACCTTGCAGAGCAGAAAAACGAGCCTTAAAAAGTTTCCAGCTGTTTGAAAATAATTGCCCATGTATTCAGCTACAGTAACAGTTGTAGCTAGCTCTACTAAGCTAGAGGAACAAAACTGGAAATCAGAAAGAAACATATTTCATTTAAGTAAAAAAAGACACATTAAAACATCTGAACATACATAGTACATATTAATGAGTATACTATTAATGCATACTATATAATTGTGATACAAACTAAATTCACCAGTGTCTTTAGTGTTTAACCAGGGCAAGATTCTGCACTAACTATAACACATATTAAATCTGTTTAGCAACTAACAAGAAAAACTTGTATGTTGGTAACATATATTGACCTTTGCTTCATTTTTTTTTTTCTTACTCTGCGGAGACTGCATATGTGACATTTTTTGTAATTTTTTGGTAATTTTAGTAAGTGCATGGTAAATGTACAAAGGTACAGCACGGGGTAGATATTCATCACCTTATTTTTTGTGTACATGAGCAAATAAATGCAAATATGTGTCAAGCATGTTACTGAGGAAATATTTCAGGAAATTCTTGATGAGTGTTTAAGATTTTTATTAGGACTATTTATTCACTTCCCTACATCTGCAAAACCAGGTGCCTTTGTCCAACTCTACAAAACCCAGAGAGAGTCATAAAAGCCCTCTCTAAAAAATCTAAAACCACCATGAACTTAAAGCCTGTAATCTTGAGACATTCGTGGACTAAAAAAATGTTGTGGGTCTCGTTGTATAGGGAGCCCATGCCCATCCCACCAGTATCCATTTAAAGTTCAAGTTAAACCCTGCTATATCTGATACTGTAAGACTGAGAACTGCTAATGTTTGTGTGTACAGGAAAGCTGTCAGTAATGTTATAACCTTACCCTGTCTTAACCTTTGGCTGTGTGCAATTTGTGGAAGCAAAAAGATAAAATATTGTGAGGTTGATTGTTCAGCCTGTTTGAGGCTTCTTGACGAGTTGGGCGAGTCTCAAAATACATTGATCGTAAGGTACTGACTAGATGTGTTAGGCAGAGAGACATTGTTATGATATGGTTCTATAATTCATCATTTACCTATAAAATTAACAGTCCCTCCATTCAGAGAAACCAGAGAGCTGGTTTGGGGTTAAGGACAGAAAAGGTATAATGTACACTTTAATTATTTACCAGTATAGCTTAATTGCTTTATTTTTGCTACAAGAAAATAATATCCATTAATATATTAATAAAATGGCATCCTGTACAGCCTGTGAATGGTGAGCACTAAAACCAGAATGCCGTATCTACAGGTGTTTGCCTAGTGTGATAAAGCCAACATATGAAAGTTTTGTTGGAGTTGCTCAAATCTGAAGCAACACAGCACAGGTCTTCCCTGTGAACGGTGAGGTAAATCTAGGCTCTACTCAAGTCAACAGAAAAACTCTTACTGACTGCAAAGAGATAAGGATTTCACCTACATTTTACTTCAGAGCTCTTTCAGACTTCTTTTTCATCTACGCTAAACAGTAGAAGTGTCTTTTCTCCTACTGGGTCTCTTTATCAGGTCAGCATATGATATAAAAGAGGAAACATTTGGAATAAATCATAAAATCTTCTGCTAGAATTAAAACCTCTCCTTTAAATGACAGAAAGATAATATGTAATAAACTTTATTGTTGTATAACGCTAAGAAAAAAGCCACAATAATTAATGCCATTTTGAAGGCTGTGGCAACAAAGGACTAGGCTGTAAATTTCTCCAACTTGTTAAAGACTTTGAAAAGTGAAGGAATTAGAAAAGATTTCAAGGCATTCAGTGAGTCCTGAAGCTGATTGTATCAATGCTTCATCAATGAAACACAATATTCCCCACTATCTGTTCAGTGTACACAAAGGTCTTCACTGGAATAGTTTAAATCATCACAATTAATTTTAGCCTCTGACAAAGAATAGAATTTTCCTTTCCCTGTCTGTCTTGTATTTTATTCTGCCTTTGTCTTAAAATCCTCTTGATGTGAAACAGCTGCCATCTTCAACCTGATTAACAGATAGGCATGGGTTCTTTATTGCCAGCATTAGCTTTACAGCACAAATCACACGGCTTCAAAAGGCTGGGGAAACGATCAAACTGCTCACGACTATTACAAATGATTTCAAGCAATTCACCACTCCTAACTGGGGCTGCCTTTGCATATGATTTTCCCAGATAATTCCTGAATATGCTGACATGCCGTGTCAAGTTGATTTCTGTAGTTCTGACAAGAAGCAAAACAAAAGCTCTCATCTGAACACAGTCCTGGAGAACCAAGCATGTTGTATGTGCTTTTTTTTTTTAAATTTTCCCCTATTATTTCAACCCACAGAAAACACTACCATCTATAAGCATAGGGATGAGAAAAAGGAAAGATGTATCTTTTTAATTTTTACATTAATTTTGACTTTTAATAGTAGGAAGACATTGGCCATATGGAGAAAAGGAAATAAATCTGATGTAGAAACTCAGGGACTTCAATATATTTGTATAAATATTCTTGCCCCATTAAAGGTGAGTGAGAAATTTTTACAGAAATTCTTGCGTTGACAGTTCAACATTTCCTATTACTCACATCTTTCTTCCAATTTCTATTTTCACTATTCATTAACATTTTTTTAGGAGGAATTTCATCTGTTCCTGGGCTAGGCATTGGTCTGTGAATAACATATTTAATTTCTTATAATTTCTAAGAAGTAGGAAAATTCTCATCCCTTCCACAACTTCATCTCCCTCTGTGAGCCAGTGTCTTGTTTCTTTCCTAACACAGAGGATTCTTCCTGTATCCTCCCCCCCCACAGATATCCTACAGACAAGTTCTCTCTGATCGTTACTGCATTAAAAAGTAGTTTTAAAGCTCAGTACTTAACCTGCACTTTACTTATTAATCTCTGCCTCCTGCTTCAGGTACAGCTGTCATCTATGATCCCCCCCTTCTCAAAAGACCTACACCATCACCTGCCGACATAGATAAGTGTTCAACATAATTTTCTCATCTAAATATAATTATTTCCTCTGGCAGGTTCTGCCTTTGAGCACTCCCACCAAATATCCTGCCATTGCTTATCCCCTTTTTGTTACTTCCTAGCTTTATAGCTCTAGCATTCCTGCCAGGCCTGGTCTCTCTCGCAGAACTTTTCTCCCTCCTTCTTCCGTGAAGCATTCACAGAAATTAATCTGGAACACTGGGGCATCTTCCACTTCCTTGCTAGTTTAGTTATGTTTAGGTGAACAGCTTACTAAATTTTGGCTTTTTTTCTAGACATTTGCCAAGGCTGGGATTTCCCTTTGCTGCTTTTCCTACATTTGCCAAGTTATTCTGTAATTTATCTCAACTTTCTCGTGGGTAATAGATATCTGCCTCCTCTCTCTGATCCTAATGGTCCTGTCTCCCTGTTTCCTTTCCTTCTGCCACATGTTTTGACCCCTGCCTTCCACTTTGCCTCCTGCAGCTAATCCTTGCTGAAGCAAACACCTTTTCTTTGGCAAGACAACTACATTTCAAACATTATCCTCAATTGTGAGCCTCTTCTGTTCATCTAAAATTGTCAACCTTGAGTTCTTCTTTGCAACCAGGTTGTTTTGCTTTGCAAGGCTACAGAACGACAGCGCCCTTACCTGTAACACTGACTTGCAATTCACTCTGCTGAGCTACTTGAGAAAAAAACTGGGCAACCACACGATAAATGTCTACATAATATGGATGTGCAAATCCACTTCAATCACTTTTCACTTATATAAAGCTGCATCTTGTACATTACACAGGGCTGCTTCTGTGTTCCTCTTCAGTTTTTGAATTTAATGCTATACCTATGTTTTGATCTGTTATGATCCCGTGTCCTCTAATCCTCCCATGGTTCCCTGTTTTTTTCTTTTACTGCCTAGTTTCCTTATGCTTCTTACTCATCCCTTCCAAACTTGCAGATTGATGCTTTGCTGCTGCTTCTGCACTAACAGTCTGCAACTGTCTAGCCAACATCCTCAGACTCACTGACTCCATTCCTTTTTTAAATGCAGCAGTAACCCAATCTTTAATCAGCACACTGCAGCTCAGTTCTGCCTACTTTTTGCTTACTATTTCCTATCCTTTATATCCCTCCTAACCTCCTGTTCCTATCATTTTTCACTGCAACCTTCTATAGCTTTGTCCATTTTTGTAACTCTTTTGTAGGTTGTTTGTATGAATAATGAGTTATAAAATTACGGTGTGCTCTACTGAGCTATTGGAGCATGACATAGGTCATCTTCCTTGCTACCAGGAAATAATGTTACACGTTTTGGACATTTCTGTGACCAGAAGCCTTCTCATCTTGATGGGTATGAAGTTAACCTTTGTCATTCTTGCTTTCACCTACTGACATACCAACCCAACTGTGGGACCTTTGGAAAGGAATGTAAATATATAATGTTAGATATGAAGCTTCTGTGGTCACAGACAGCCTTACTGAAATATTTTCAAAAAACATGATTTACTTTCAGAATCTGTTCTGCATGACTGGGTCTCTCTCCTTCCTCTGTGACAGATTTTTACAATGACCTGTAATTTTAAGATAGGCTGTTCTTACAAGTCCTTCTTTGGTAGCTTCAATGGAAAACATATTTCATGAGGCCATCAAACCTTTACTGGATAACAGCAGAGGAATTTGTTGCAACTTCTATAAAATACTTATACTGTCTTTCCCTTGCAAGAATGTTTCTGCAGTTATTTTAAATAAAGCCATATTTCCAGTGGGTTTTTTCCTTCTGTTTTAAATCCCTCTTAAAAATTTCCTCACCATAAATCCACAAACTAAATGAAAGGACATTAATCCAGCCCATCCCTCCTCCCTACATCCAACCATCTCATTAAAGTTTTTGTCTCCTCTTTTATTATGACTACATACCAGCATCCTTGTGAAGTTCATATAGCCATGATGGCATACATCATGGCACCATACCTGTGAGGAGAGGAAATGATCATTTTTCCTCCCCCTGCATTCTTACTATTGACCAAGGTTATTCTCTTTATCATGTGCAGATTTTATTGAGTGATGCCAAGTGAGATGAATAGAAGCAAATAATGACAGTGCCGCAGTGATGAAATGAGAGACAGAGGTCGTCTAGGTTTTATACTGAACAAATTGAGTCACATCCACTTCTCATCCATTATTTAGGGGTGATTGGGCAGGCTTGGCTTCTATAGATTTGATAATCATTCAGATGTCCATATTAAATATGTAACATAAATTTCTCATTTGGCTGTCGATGACTTGTCACTGCAAAACAACAATGCATAAAAAGGGTTTTAATGTATGGATTCTCAGAAATATTTGACATAAATAAATATGTAAAAGGCAGATAATAAAATCTGTTTCTGTCTGCCTGCCAGCTAGCCTTCATGTCAGACTGGACAGCCCCATCTAATACTGTGATTTTATGCAGCTGTATCCTATGAATATTGGCCTGCACACTAGAGATTAAAGCACAGCAGATGTTTCTCTGCAGGCTAACAAATATATCACCCCTGATAACGAATGACAAATGTTGTTCCATATTGTGTCAGACAAAACCAGGGCTCTTGTAAAACAAGTGTTACAGCTGGAATAGGATATTTTAACACAGTTACCTAAGGAGTAGACAAACAGACAGCCGCCTGCTCAAAAGGTAGCAAAATCCTAACCTGCAGACATGCAGGCGTAGCAGCAATCAAGTGCTGGAGTTCAGGAAAAGAGGAAAAAAACCCTCCTAACAATAATATGAAATATTCAAGGCTTTCTCTATATCATCATTGGATTTTTGGGTGTGATCTTGTCATAGATCATTTGTAGCTATCCACCGCTGTTCCTCAGTGGTAGTGATACAGTAGAGAGCACGATTTGGTGTGGAGAAAGGGTATGCAATGGTAGGAGACACACAGAAAGTCATCTTGTTATAATCCAAATGATGAGTTTATTTGGTTTATTATCCTGCAGTCTCATGCTATCCCAGTGGCCTCCAAGAGGAGGAAAGAGGAATGTAATCAGAGGAGGAAGGACAAAAATAGCCTGTGTGTTATGAAATTTTACACTAGGATAATTAGTGTACTGCATTGTTATTTAATACTGTTTTATTTGGGTTGTTTTTCCCCCCCTTGTGCATATCAGTGATGTGTTGATGTCTGGTCATCAGCATGCCTTAGCAGTATGTCTTGGCAGCACAGAGGTAATAGTAAGTTCTCCCTCTTTACCTGTTTGTTAATTCAGCATCCTTTATCTGCTCCCTTGCAAAAACAAACCCCATAATCTTCTCTGTAGAAAAGGTGCTTAAAAACTCAGCAAGTAAGAAGACGGGGTCATATTTTGATGCTCAGAATATTTGGAAGTTTCAGCTGCTCTACTTTGTGAATGTGTGCCATTAGCATTTTTTCCTTAGCTTTTGAGTTGTCATTTGTCCACTGAATCGAGCACTGAAATAAATACGGTTTTACTGCTGGCAGAGACAACAGAGGAAAAAGGCAATACAGCAACATGGCAACTTTCAATCACTTTCTGACTTGTTAATGAACTTTTTTTTCCCTTTTCTAACTGAGACTTTGCTTTTGAGCTACGGTGTTTTCCCCAAGCCATTTTATACAATGAGATGGTAACAGTTGTTTGTCTGATAAAGCACGTACTATTTAGAACACAGATGTTTGATTATTATTTATTTCTCTCTGAAGCCCGCTAATTCAGTCCCAAATGATCTTTTTTTTTGCTTTTGCTTAAATTTAATTTGGAATGTATGTTGTTGGTAAGTGACAGATAGTTTAATTATTAATAGGATCCTGCAATGCAATGCACCATAGTTTTAAAGTCATCTGGGGCCAAACCAACACTACTTCCTTCCTTCCTTATGCTTCTGGGATTCCTTGAAGAATGCAAAGGTAATTACAAAACTCATGACAAATCTGCATGTATTATGTCCTTTCCTCAACATTTGTGCTTGCCTATGGTTTTACAAAGTACCGTTCTTACTATGAAATGGTAATGAATCAGGAGAGACTTCTGCTATGGTTGCTTCCTTGGGAGAATGGACTATCTGGGGAGCAAGGGGAGGGGGAGAGTGGAGGAAGAGAGAAAGGGAAGGAGGGGGTTGAGATGCTGAATACCTGTGCTCTAATACACAACAGAGACAAAGGTGGACTCACTCAGCCCCCGTGAAAGAGTGTGACTCCATGGAATTTGGTTTCTGTCACAGCACATAATCAGCACTTGATCAAAATATAAACTAGAAAACAGAATTGAGGAAATATCAGGAAAAAAAAAATGTCTGAGAAGCTACTGGAATAATTGACAATTTCTCCATGCTTGGCATGTAGTAAACTCCTAGAGAGGTATTTAACCAAGTTGATGGGTTACACTTTCTAAGGCATTGAATGTCTTTCCTTAATAATTTCAGGGCACTTGGGATTATTTTATATTTCTGTCTGAATACAAATTGGGAGGGGGGATGTGTTTACACAGATTCTGCTTCTAGTCTATAATAGGCTCCTAATATTGGAAAGTTTCAGAAGTGTTCACACTGCAACGTGAGTTCAGATATGGGCCTAAACCTGGATTATGGACTCAGACATTGGAACTGAGGCTTACTCCAGATCCTAAATTGATGGACGCTTCCCAGAGCTTTCAGAGGAAGGAACAGGGATACACAGGAACTACCTTTCGAACTTCAGACATGACTGTAAAAGCTGTGAATTTAAACAATCATTGGAGTAATTCTAAACAAGTTTGGAAATCTAAGAAATGAAAGGTCTTACAGGACATATAGAGGTAGGCATCATTGAACTGGGATCTGAGATTTTAGGTGGGTGTTTAATAGGCTGCAAAGGTGAGGTGAAGGCCTGCAGCTGGGGAGTGAAAGATGAAAGGTGAAAGTTGCTTGGTGAAACTTTAATGACCTACTCAAGCTAAACCAAAACATGACTCTTGAAGACAACACTTCTGGGAGCCTGAGTGCTTCCTAAATTGCTTTGGAAATGGGATTTACAATTCTCAATCCCACAGGAATTTTTGAAAATTTATCTTACAAGTTACTATTCTTTCAGAACAAAACCACTGGAAAACAATAACCAAATACTCTCAGTGAAGTTAATGAAGAGAGAAGTAAAACTGCCATAATGCAATGAGCTTATTCAAAATATTTTTCTTTTTAAAAATGTATTTATTTTTAAACAAAGGCCAGTCATGGCAATAAAGACACACACACTGGATAATATTCATTCTTCATTCTTGTGTATTTTGATACTCTCAAAATAATAACAAAAAAACCCAACCCAAATTATTATGGGAAATTTTACTGGAAAAAGGTCACAGAACATGATATAAGGTAAAACACAACGGTAATTGTAAATCAATGTACAAATATGTCTGAATGAAACTATTCAAAATAACTTTTAACTTGAAAATTAATACCAATTTAAATGTTGAATCTATTTAAGATAAGAAATAGTAACAATCCAGTTATCAATAAACATGCCTAATTCATAACTGGGAAATTGGGGAGACCAAAGAGGAAAGTGCAAAACCCCCCAAAAAAGAAAGATTAAAAACAACAAAAAAACCTCACAACAACCCCCTCTGCCCAATCTTTAAATTATCTCTAAACCTCTTAAAAATTATTTCAAAATGCCATGGTTTTGCATCTTACTGCATTACACCCTGACATTCTACTTTGAAGTTTCAGTGTTTTACTGTGAGAACAAATGAACTCAAAACTCAGATCAGACAAAACTATTGAGTTGATTCCTGGGAGAAATCACACAAAATCACATTTTTCCAAGTGTAAGCAAGAGCTGGGAATTCTTTCCAAGGCCCTTGGCTCTCTTTTATGTTTTTCCATTCTTATACAGAGCTTCTAATATCTGTATTTCATGTGAATTGGCCTAGGGGAGGACAACCCCCAAAGGCAACAAACCAAAAAACTGTAAAACTAGCTGCGTCTCCTATCAAGAAGCAGCCCAAGTTCCCATTTCCAAGCAGTGGCAGATATTCCCTTGACTGCTCTGGGGCTTTGACCCTCTCTTTTCACAAAGGATTGCTTTAGGAACAGAAGGGGTGGCTGCCTTTCCATCCAGCTCTTCAGTAAAGGTCACTGGGTCATTGATGCTCCAACTACACAGCCCTTTCTCTTCATCATGCATCTGCATCAAGGCTTCCACCTGGGTTTGCTCCCTCTCTGCTTTAGTACATAATCAGCAGAAAGGCAGGTACATTTCTAACAGTCTTCAGCAATATCATACTCCTGGAAGGTCTGGCGTCGTTTGTAGGGCTTTTTTGCAATGAAGCAATTTTTCTGAAAGAAAACCTTGCACGCACTCTGCAGCTGGAAGGGCTCCCAAAGACAAAAATTTTTAGTAGAAGGGGCCAGATTCTTTCCTATTATGTAGTATAGGCTGTTGTGCCTCCCTGAATTTAGTATGAATGCACAGCATATTTACTACCATGTGAGAGATGAATAATTGTGAAAAATGAATAATTGTGTACAAAACACATTAAACCATAGCGAAGTCTGTGTAGAAAACAGAGGAAAGTGGCTGAGCTTCATTTTGGAATATTTACTTGTGCCCAAAGGCTGCAATTGGAATGATGAGACTTGGAAATTTATAATTCCTAATGAAGACTTCAGATGTTCTTTTTTTAGCTCAAAAGCTGCTTCAACACGATGATACCTGTAAGACAACCCTTCTCCCTCACCCCTAAGTTTCTTCTAAAACCTTTATGAATACAGAGCTTTATCCTCTGGCTATAATTAACTTAGATGCTTGGACACCTGATAAGAGCTCTTCACTACGGTGACAAAATTTATATACATGTTAAACAAAAAATAATCTTGGCTGAGAATGCTTTTTTCCTCATAAGAGACAAAACAGGACTGGTGGGAAAGAAGAGCCACTCAGCAGCAATTACATTAGATTCTCTGAAACGGAAACAATTAACAATCAAGCACATGCCAAACTGGAGTTGTACAGGCATTTTTTACTCTAAAAATAAAGAAAAATAGTGGTACTGATAAATATGCTTTTGTTTTGCCTCTGAAAAATACTTATGTTTTAATAGTGATCATGTATTTTTGAGAAAAAAAAGCAGTGACTGTTCTGCTTTCAGAACTAAGATTATTCTATGTGGCCCTATATATTTTCTGACTAAGTACATGACTTTCCTTTTAACAGGAGACACCATTCTTTCAATTCCTTTAGGCTGAAAGTAAAATCTACACACAATAAGTTTCAAAGGATGTTCCTTATATGTTTCTTGAGTTGGAAAATTTATAAAGTTCCTCCTGAACTAACATCAGAGATAGACTGTCTTTGGGCTCTCATATTTTTACATGGGATGTTTTAAGCGCACTAATTACATTTAGTCCATTCTTAGTAAATCCAACACTCTCTGGATACACAGAATTTACCATGAATGGATATCCTGACCTTACACATGACTTCTGGACATGTTGGAGATACCATGCTCAAGCTGTTGAGATAATCTGCATATTCACAGTGACCACTGGTCTAGAATTTGCCACCAGCAACTTGACAACTGCTAAAGCCAGGCTGTTGGATGTCCATAAATCAATCAAGTGCCCCAGATGTCTCATTTTCTACCCAGATAGATAGAATTCATGGTGGGAAACACGCTAAAGCCAGGCTGTTGGATGTCCATAAATGAATCAAGTGCCCCAAATGTCTCATTTTCTCCCCAGATAGAATTCATGGTGGGAAACAGGACAAGTTGAGGAAATCCTGTCTTTGGTAGTTGTAGTCAGTAGGAAGCGTGACACCATAGTAGCGTTTACCTTTCTAAAACTCACATGGCTGCACGGCTGGGAAAACATGCTGCTGTTTAGTGCCCAGCCCTCTCTAATCAGCTCCAGGGAGGCAGGTGGTTTTTGGTTTAACAGGCCACTGAGTGCATGGAACTGATTGTTGCAGCTACAGAAATTTTTTAAGTAGTTAACCACATCTTCAGTAAATACGTTAGGCCAAGTGCAGGCTCAGTCTCAATGGACACTGGGCCATTTACTTCAATAACGATGACTTTGAGGTTATTGTTGGTAATGTGATAGTAAGAGGAATTATATTATTACAGAACACATCTTAATCAGAAATTAGCTGCCAACCTGTAGGATGTTCTTGTGAGAATTGTTCAAGTCAAGCCTGTATCAAGCATCTTCCTGTTTTTATACTCATCCTGAATAACCAAAACGAAAGCAGAAAGGTGTAAAATCTAAGTACACAGAGACATCATTGCACCCGTTGCCGAGAAATACACTGATCCTAAAGGGCTGAACATGACATGCAAACCATATTAGGGTAATTGTTAGTGCAATAAAATAAACTTTTTGTTCCTATTAGAGATCAAAATGGCTATTGAAAGACTTTGACACAGCATCTGAGAGAGAACATGTTCTTGTCAATGAAGGAGAGAACAATGCTTAAAATGAATAAATATGAATGTCAACTAGTAAACAATAAACAGTTAAAAACAAAACAAAAGAGACCTAAAACAAACCTTACAGTCATATCACTTCCTCCAGCTGGAAAGAAATCAACACAAACACTGCTTTTTTGTCGCACTAGCTCAATGTAGGACACTGGGCCGTTTACTTCAATAACGATGACTTTGAGGTTATTGTTAGTCATGTGATAGTAGGAGGAATTATATTATTACAGAACACGTCTTAATCAGAAATTAGATTCTAACCTGTAGGATGTTCTTGTGAGAATGGTTCAAGTCAAGCCTGTATCAAGCATCTTCCTGTTTTTATACTCATCCTGAATAACCAAAACGAAAGCAGAAAGGTGTAAAATCTAAGTACACAGAGACATCATTGCACCCGTTGCCGAGAAATACACTGATCCTAAAGGGCTGAACATGACATGCAAACCATATTAGGGTAATTGTTAGTGCAATAAAATAAACTTTTTGTTCCTATTAGAGATCAAAATGGCTATTGAAAGACTTTGACACAGCATCTGAGAGAGGACTTGTTCTTGTCAATGAAGGAGAGAACAATGCTTAAAATGAATAAATATGAATGTCAACTAGTAAACAATAAACAGTTAAAAACAAAACAAAAGAGACCTAAAACAAACCTTACAGTCATATCACTTCCTCCAGCTGGAAAGAAATCAACACAAACACTGCTTTTTTGTCGCACTAGCTCAATGTAACTGAGGTACAGTAAACAAAACTGAATTTAGCCAAAGATGAGAAAAAACAAATTCACAATCAAAGTCTGAAAATTTGTATGGAGCTCATATTCAACCTTTCCTGTTCTGCGGCTTAGTATCCCTCCTCTCCTACCCCGGCCAATTAAGACGGACACTATATTTCTCCCCTCCTTTTTCGGTCAAAGAATCTTGGCACAACCAGCACAAACAAACTTTGCTAACAGCTTTAAACTTGGAAGGCCCGCTTTTTAAATATTTGCCGCTACATAATTGAAACAGCTGTTTTAATGAGATACCTACTGTCATCATTTTACCCTGGCTGAGCTGGGTGACAACAAAGCAGTAATAACGAATTCAATAATAATTAACTCGGGTCATCTGCTCATCTGTCATGGCTCATCAGCTTTAGGGAGAAAAATCCCAGTGAACTTCTCTCTTTTGTGAGCTTTCCAAAACTCTGCAATAAAATGCTTAGAGAGGACTCTAGGTAGCCCTTCAAAAGTTCTAAGCAAACTGGTAAGTAGGTTAATTAAATTTTATGCATGTTTAAATGCTAATGATTACATTCCTAACATTACAGTGTAATCTGTTATGGAATGATGTCATGCAAGCAGTGGTTTTTAGTGCCTAACACATTTCCATCCTGATGTGGAGTAGCTCTGGATCATTTATCGGAGGGCAGGAAGTTGACAGTGGTGTTTCGGAGCCAGGTTTTACATTTAGATCCTCTCCCTGTCTGTTGAATGTTAAGCTGGGGAGTTACAGAAAGCCACTGATTTTATGCCTACTGCTGCATCTCAGAGGGTGATCCAACATACCCACGGCGAGTTTTCTTAGCTGCACAATAAATAAATAAATATAAAAGCAGTTCTGGGGAAATCAATAAGGATGGCCTTCCTCCCTAATTACTCTCTCCCCCAAAGAAAAAATATTTTGGGACTCACCCCGAGGTAGGTTCTTTTCATGATTTTTTTGGTTCCCTTTTCTACAAGTATGAAAAGAATTTTTCAGAGATTAAAAAGTATTCTTCCCTGATAAATCACAGGTATGGCTATGGGGTCTTTTTTTTCATAAAATGATTTGGAGGGCAAGATATGAATATTTGATGTCTTTGAACATGGTTTATTTTTTTGCTTTTTGTGTGAGGAAAAAAGATGGCTCTCGCTAATATGACATGTTTTTTTTTAAACTTAATTTGTATCAATTTGTGAATTCTTATTAAAAAAAAAAGGTCATGAGCTCATTTTGCCATTCTGCTTTCAGTGAAACCTGACCATGGTTATTATTTAGGAAGTAGGTGCTTGTTGGTTCATAGATAATCCCTACCTGTATATTAAAAATTTCAAAAATAGTTGGGAAAAAAAAAAACCTTCAAAAATGTAAAACGTCACCAGCGTATTTGTTGTAGTGTTCAGTAACAGTATAACCAAATGAGTTTTGGAAAAAAGGTTGCTCTGTGCACTGATTTTAAAAGCAGCAGTAACAGACATCAGGTGTAACATTAGAGTCCTTCCAACATGCTGGCTGAAATCTCAGAAAGACTTTCACTGATGTAATATAACAGTGAAGGTGAATTAGCAAGTTATTATTACAGGAATCACCACCACATATGTCATCTAAGTGGAGATCTAAAATTTACAAAATATCAGAATTAATGAGAGAGCGCTCTGCTTTTTTGGTAAAACCTGACATAGTTGAAGTTTTTTGTTGCTGAAAAGTAAACTTATTCACTTCTCAAGAATAATAATATATAATACATCATTTACTTACTATATGAAAAATATTGCTATGTATAATTACTAAATAAATAAGAACAAGTTTTTTACTTTTAAATAATGGCAAGTAAACTTCCTAAAGGAAGAAGATGGTTTGATAAAGGACTAGGAAATGCTCTCTTGCTTGTATATGTTCTTCTAAAATAAATGTGGGGGAGAATAAATTTTGAAATCAGAGGATATGGATGCTTTGTTTTGTAAATAAGAAACAGGTTCATATCTGTACTACTCAGCTAAAGCACGTAAGTAGACTGAAGGTATTATATTGCAGTAGCAGACGTGATGCATATTTCCAGAACAAAGGCTTTGAAAATGGACGTGATGTCTTCAAACACAGGTGTACATTCAGTACAGCATAAACAAAAAATATTCTGTGGGTGACAAGCAGTAAATTTGACCATTGGCATGTCAGGAAATAATAAAAGCCTAAGAATATATGTTTTGAAATAAAATATAATTTCATTTTCAAATATTAATTGACTACAAAGAACACTTCAGTGCAAAATGAAGAATGTAAATTTAAAACTTTTCTAAAACTGTTTTATTTCCTATTTTAAGCAAAGTATTCAAATTAAAGATATCTTCCATTTTACATTTTTTTACCCTATTTGCACAAGGGGTCATGGCACCATAGAAGAATTAAAGAAAAAGAAAATTCTTTCTGTTTTTTCAGGATTATACATATGTAGATGAGAATATATAGTAATCTTGACTCCTGGATGACACTGATGGGATTAAATCCTGCGGTTTTGTCAGCAATTTTAGAAAATGTCTTTTTGGGTAGATTAAGTATTTTGCATTAAATTAAAATCTGTTAAAAATGTTGATTGGTTTCATATATGTTGTGAGAATTTATCATTTTCAATGAAACGTTCTCCAGTTAAAAGATGTTCTACCTGTGTGGGAAAGGAGGGTGTTCGATGGGTGAAAGCACACACCAGGAATGATATGCAATGAGGCTGCTCTACTCAGTTTCTCCTGTTACGAACAGTCTGTGTAAGTAATTAAATATTCATGGGGTGGAAGAAAGAGCAACTCAGAAGTTCTTTGGGTCCTTGAGACTCATGGGTCCTTCTTCTAAAGCACAACATAGCTAAGGGTTTTCAACAAATGTCCTATAGCTATATTGTATCTTTCTCTTCTTTCCCAAATTAATTTCACAGGTAAACATAAATGTTCCAGTTTCAAGTTTCTCTGAAGCAGGTGTTGATTTTTTTTTTTAATATTGAATCTGTACAAACTGATGCACAGCTGACAGTTAATCAGTCAAATGGCTATAATCACATGAGGAGTCAGAAAAAAAACGAGGAAACACATCATCGAGGAGAGCCTCTAGTGTCTGGAAATATGTTTACCAGCTCAAAAGAGATGCAATATACATTACTGAGTACTGTTTACCAGCTCAAAAGAGATGCAATATACGTTACTTACTGAGTATCAACAGACCCACAATTTTCTGCAGATAACAAATTACTTTGGCATACTACTTCACTAGCTGGTCAGGATGCAGGCTTTGCTTTGGGGGAGGCAGACTGTTTTATGTGTCATTCTAGTAAAAATGTGGAACATGAAGTTCTCCTGACTGAGAGGTGGGTATGGGTCAGAGGCCAGAGGAGGGACCATCCTATCAGGACATTGGTAGTGGGTGGCTGAACTAAAGAGTTACAAACCATGTTGTGGAGCCTGACTAGAGTCTGCGTTCCATAGGAACATGAAACTCAAGAAAAACTTAGGCTGGATTGAAATGGCTGAACCTAGAAGTGGGAAAAACACTGCTTTGATGCTAGAAACAGTTTGTATAACTCAAAATCATGTATATCACAGAATTCTGCTAAAATATTTCAACCGATGGTATTATTCATACTCTTTGTTTTGTTTTTGATAGTTTTTGGTTTTTATTGTATTATGCCAGAGACAAGAGAAGAAATAAGACCTAGATATACTACTGTAGTATGCTGTTATTTTTAACCTCTCTTGTGTGACCACCATATGAGCAAACAGACCATAGGTCTCAGGACTGACAAATGAAAACCAGAACTAACTCTTTCCCCCTGTCTCTTTTTCAGTCTCCTTCTTTCTGTGTAAACAAATTCAATGGTCCATATTCATCCCTGATTCATTGGGGTTCATTGCCAGAGTCCTCAGTCCAACCTAATGGTTTATAGTGTTAAAAGTTTTATAACTCCTGAGGGAGGGTTTGTAAGCTCAGCTAAACCGAACCTGCTGCTTAGGGTATTCCCACAAAAATGACATATGGGAAACTCTCATGTGGATAGTTGAATTCTATCAAAGATGTTACAGTTTTACATATATCCGTTTACAAGAATAATTTTGACACAAAAGGCCATGTCTTCTTCCCTCATATAAAGCATATTCTTGAATAGAATTTTAGGAAGAAACAAACAAAAAAATAATCAACCTTGCCTCCTCCCAGTGATGTAAATTTTTTTCATTGTCTAAAAAATTGGTGTTATACCTTATTATTAAAAAAAAAAATGTGACTTCTGTCAAGAACTTCTCACACATAACAGTAGGCCTACAAGCATTCATAAAGCTACTCTGGGGCAGAAGCAGTTCCACGTAGATGAACACTAGAGTGTATAACCTGGGAATTACATTACTAATACTATTTGTAGTTATAGTAATATTGTAAAATGAAATCAAGCATCTATACACAAGCAATATAAACAACAGGTATTTAATGAAAAAATTAAGTAAGCATCAGTTAAGCTGTTTGCAATAACGATTACCATGAAGATTCTTGTTCTTACATTGCATATATTGTATTTCTGTTATTATTGTGTGTACTGTGCTCTGAGAAGGACCTGCTCTTCATCCAGCAAGTGGAAGAAGAATTGTTACAGAAAGCATGGATGTGTATTGATGAGTTAAAGACTGGCAACAACTATACACCTTGCATGGTAGCCAAGCACTCATAAAGCTCACAATAAGAAAGAAACCATTTGTTTTTCTAAATATGAAATAGTGATTCTGACTATAATATTCCCACTGGTCTTCTAAAGGAAGACAGTCATGTTCTATGCTTGTTCTCTATATAATGTCTTCAGCTACTACTGTGCAGGTAGTGCACATCTTTCCTTCTTGTAACATAGTGGCAACTGCAGGAATTTTAACTAGGCTGGAGAAAGAATAAGGAAAAAGACAAATAAATAAAATTATGCCTGCAGTTATACAGGTGTAATTTCCTATGTCCAGATTTAAGGCATTTCTCAAGTGGAAGCATCTGATGCTTGAACTAAATACATGCCATTTTCAGATGCTGAGAGAATCTTGCATTTAAACAGCTCAGAGCATCAAGACAGCACCACAGAGAAACACCTCATTCATGCTCAAAGCTAACTCATTTCTTTAGAGCTTACAATTTCTCTTGTTATTCCAAATGGTGCAGGAGTCATTTCTATAACTCTAGTGGCAGAAATCAATGCCACAGATACTCTTATTTTTTTAATTGAAAATAATAAGGGCAAATAACACACAATACTGAGTATTTTTCCCTAGACTAACTTGGTTTTTATTCAGCTTTTAAGAAAAGAATTTAGTACTTGATAACTTTTAAGAGTTACTTTACTGAGTTGTCTTAATTCTTAATTTTGATTCAAGTACTGAATTTTTAAAAATCATCGAATATGTTAATAGATAACTCCTATTTACAGTAGTATGAATAAAGGTTATTTCTTGATATATCAAATATAAATCATATTTCCCATACTCATTAATAACAAAAAATATTGGCACTGGAAAGGGAATGATTGCTTGATATTTTTCATGTAGAGATAAGGGCAGGGGAGGGGAAGAAACAAAAAAGAAGGAAGGTTCTTGAAAGGTCCTTCACCTCGTAACACTGACCATAGCTGAAAGAATAATGAGTCCACTCCCCCCTCTAGGGAAGCCTTATGTTGTCAGTGTACTATATCACCCGTTGTTCCATGTTCGGGTACTCAGTTCTGTGTAAATGGAACAATGCAAGGAGAAAGATAAGTGCTTTCTGCAAGAAGTTAATGAGTAAAAACTCTGCCTCAGTTCAACAGTCTTACCTACACGTTGACTACCTCCCACATACAGCGAGCCCCAGCATGTTCAGATTCGTTATAAAAATGTACTTTCTACAATTCAACAATCCATTCCTGTCCAGCCAATGCGTTTATGCCTATGATTAATTTCAATGAGACTTAAAAACAAGCTTTATTGTTGCTCTGAAAATAAATGGGCCTGTTCACACTATATGTTTTGCGTCATTGAGGCCTGACAGACAGATTTGCAAAGATGAAAAGACCAAGGGGTCTTGCCAAGATTTTTTTTTCCTTTTTGTAATCAGATACATTAGACAGGTGAGTCAAGACCTTATGCGAAAGTAAACCCATAATTGGCTAAAGCATTAAAAAAAAAAAAAGGAAGAAAAAAAAAGAAAAGAAAAGAAAATATAAATGCAGAAGTAGCGGAGTAAACAATGATTACTTGGTTGCATAATCTGGATTAGGATCACGGCAGATCCAGGTATCAAAAAGTATGCAATTGAAGGCATGCACAAACCACTTTCCTGTAATCTCCCAGCTACTTGCATGCCACAAGACCTGCCTTTATGGAAACTGCTGAAAGTAAAAGTATTCAGGCTACAGGACTGATAGAAAAAGCTGAAAAGATGCAGAAGTGCTGTTCAGAAATAAACACTCACCAAACTGTAATCTTCTGTAAACTGTGGTCTAAGTGAGGTGACCTCTCAAGCTGCCTGGAGAGTTTGGGCTGTGAATCTCACAGTGCAATTTCTCTCTGAAAGCATTTCAGGTGGTTAGCATTTTAAACAAGGTCCAGGTGTATCAGAGCAACCTTAATATATGTTTTACTTGTTTTAAACAACACACTTCAGTCATGAAAAATGCGACTGTATCTGCGTGGACTTTTTCTACTTTTGTTTTCTACTTAATATACATATCTGCAAAATGTATATATTATTTACTCACAACACTTTTAAGCTGTTCTTTTGGAAACATGGTTTTCAGTGAACTAATAGCATGTATGATGCTTTGGAACCACATGTACACAAACAGGCAAAAAATAATTTATATATATAAAAGTCCTTTGCACTCCATGGTACATAAATTTCTTGTAAACTAGCATAATGAACTGGAAATTCTGTTGAGCTTAGTTTAACATTAAAAAAATATTTTTTAAATGTTCTATTTTAAGTATTTCACAGCTGAATATCTGAACAGATATTATTTGCCATTGACCTTAGCTGGCTACTTCTACTGAGTCTATTTGGAATGCTGAGGGTTAAGCACATTCATAAGTGCTCCGTAAGATTAGCATCATTAATAAAAACAGATCAATTAATATATACCATACAGTGTGTTACCCCATGTACCTTTTCTATAACACAGTTGACCACAAACCCTGTATTTTCTAGTTTTTCAGCATAGAACATGCATTTAAGTTTTCAAAATGAAGCTGGGAGTTTTAGGTTGGGGGCAGGAGAAGCAAATGCTACCTGAGCAAGGACATTGGGCTTCAGAATTAGATATCTTTATCCTATGCCAGCAATAAATGGGATAACTCTCTTGGACCGGGTAGAGATTGGGATAAGCAATTTGTGTGAGAGGATGACACTTGCATAAGGGAGGAAGCCAATGAGAAAAGAATGATGGGTCAGAGATGTGGTCTGGAAGCTTACTAGATGAGTAGAAGAAGGAGCAGGCCAGTTATGGAATAATACATTGAATGGAATAAATTCAAGGAATGAGAAGAGGGCTGTTTGGGCAAGAAAACTATATGAGGATGAAGAGAACAAAGCCTGAGATTGACTAAATATGAATGAGAAATAGGGTGAGGAACCATTGACAGATGTAAGAACTGTGGAAAGGACAGGTCAGAAGAGTGAGACAAAAGGGATCACACTTCAAGGAAAGGTGAGACAATTCCTCTCTGCACCTCATTTCCAAATCCACAAGAAAAAAAATAGAAAGCTCTCTTAGTCACATCATGACACTGTAAATGTTCTCAAAAACCAGTCCTGCTCTAGTGCTAATCCAAATAAATAATCTGTTACTGAGAAATTTTTACTAATGCCTGTAATTTAGATGTAATTGATGTAGAAATTCTGTCCTGCTGAAGACCAGTGCCTTGTTGCAGTAGCACAAGACAGAATGTTTGCTTTTGTTCCAAGTTGTAATTTCACTTAGAATCTACTTGAAATATCACAAAGTTTTCAAGGTATTATTTTCAAAGACATAGAACTAATGCCTGACTGTGCAACCGTAATTCATCTTCCTTGCATGTGTGAGAACTTGGTGCAGCCATTGATTGTTTTTTCTTCTGGAATCTGGCCTTCCGAATCAGGAGAACATGATGGAAAAGGCTGTCTTCTCATCTCTGCTATTTCTAGATAAGATGACTAGCTTTTATGAGTAAACTGAGTACCTCCCTATAGGACTAGACTCTGCTGCTGCTACAGTTCTCACATGATGCAAGCTAAGTCAGTTGAAATACATTTTCCAGGGATATGTTAAAGGTATTGTCCTTCTTTTCAGAAGACAATTTGAAGCTGTGAATAATGGGATTTGAATACAGCTGTCCCTAGAACTGATAATTTAGGTCCTCTGCATCTTAAATCAAGACACTAAAATCAGTAGATAATCTCACACTGTAACTTAATCTTATTGAGCTATCTATATGTAAAATGGAACAAATAAAGAACCATGTTTCTCACAAGAAGTTAATGAATCTCAAAGAACAGTTCATAATCTCACACTGTAACTTAATCTTATTGAGCTGCCTATATATAAAAATGGAACAAATAAAGACCCATGTCTATCACAAGAAGTTAATGAATCTCAAAGAACCGTTCATGTGCCATTGCTATGAGAAAATTCAAAGAGATAATAAGAAATTTTGTCTTCAGGGGCGACCTATGCAATAACATTTGGGAGTCGCATATGGACAGGGAAGTAGTATATTAAGTATCTTCTCATTATTGGAACATTGCTTATCCTAGGTCTTGTGGAAAAACAGTACATGATCACACAGTTGAAGAATATACTACTCTACATACAAGCAACTGAAAACAGTAAAATCTTGTGGGCAAGAGATGCTCCATGTCCTGTGTTTTGAGTGCTCAGTCTTGCAACCTGAGTCATGAGCCTTCATTATTTTAATCTTTTTTGTATGTCAGATGTTATTCATCGTGGGAGTATGGAAGACTCAAGTCATCTGAGTCATTTCCATCTGATGTAACATAGTCTGTGTTCCACAATGTTTGTAATCTAGCACTTGAATTTTGCAGGATTTTGTACAAGCCTCTGGTGATAATTGGCAACATAAAGATTAACTGTAAGCAAAACTGAAAACCAAAATTGGAAGAAATTTAACTAACAGACTGTTAGGAGATGTATTTTGATGTGTATCAGGAATTTATCTTTCATTTTTCTTCAGCCATGTGTCAGACTTTTTCTTTTGTATATGATAAGCTCACACAAGCTTATATAGGTTATGTAGAAGCTTGAATTCATTCTAAACAGGAGCAAAAAACCTATAAAAGACAAGAATTTCTGCTTAGGTTCTGTGCTAGTTTTACCACCTGATCTTCCTAGTTTGTGTCTTAGAACTGTTTGACAATAAACTAAATTCAGATTTTCTCATTGACTAACCTTATCTTAAAAGGTGCAAATAAACAATTACTTTGACTGAGACAGTACAAATTGCATTGACCAAACTAAGACTTATCAAAGGCTTCAAGCTGGCACTTGAAAACTACAGAAGCCAGACTGAAAAGACCTAAGTTGCTTTAGAAAATCCTTTTTTTTTTTTTTCTTTCCTGTTTTTCTTTACTTCTTCCAGGCTATGTACTATTTTTTATTAAGAAACACTGATCCTAACTGAATTCAGATGCAAACAGATGTGTATGGATGGTAGGAGCAGGGACAGGCTACTTAGGAGGAACACAGAAACATCATGCACACCTGCAGCAATGCAATTTGGATGGCCATACCTTGGCTGGAGTTGGAACTGGAAATGGTATGGATTTATTTCGGTACATCAGGAGACTAAGGAAAACATGGACCCACTAAAGAATGTCGAGAGTAGCTAAGGCAATGTGTCATGTGGAAAAAAACTAAGAATTCCTCTATGGCCTGGGTTGGAACATATGCTTTTAGGCTTCCTGCTTCTCTAGTGGCAGAGTTCAAGAGACAGAGCTACTATCTGCAGTAGAAGATGACCAAGTTTGGGACAACTCTGTAAATTGGACAAATCCGTTGGCCTGGATGAGATGCATCCAGCAGTGCTGAGGCACCTTCCCAATGTCATCGTAAAGTCATTCTCCACCATTACTGAAAGGCTGTGGCTTTCAGTGGGTCAAAGGTAAATGTTAAACCACCTTTAAGGTAGAAAGGCAAATCCAGCTATTTTAACATGGGTAAAATGCCTCTGGGGTTTCAGACAGTGTCACTGCAGTGGTGCCACACTGTGTATGCAGTGTCATTGTTACAGGACGACTACACCACACGATTATTAAATATTCTAATGGCTATAAGTTTGTACTGCAGGCAGAGGAAATCACTCTTTCCTGATTTTATCCAGGGAAAGAAATACGTAAGGGAGCTGAACCTCAGTGCCTCATAATTTTTCAGAGAAGCTCTGTTATTTTAGTGGATAAGCCAATGCAATACCATGTCCTAAACTACAGGAGAAATATGCACATGCTTGATATCTTTTCCAGTGGGAAAGTCAAATAAGATTATTCATAACACAGTTTAAGCCCACCAATAGCGGAATTAGGAATGTAGTTATTCCTGAGTGCATATATCTGATCATTGAAAACAAGGCTAGTGATATAACTGGAAGATGTTTAGCTAAATCTATTGTGTTGTTTGAGAAGACAGGCTACTTAGGAGGAACACAGAAACATCATGCACACCTGCAGCAATGCAATTTGGATGGCCATACCTTGGCTGGAGTTGGAACTGGAAACAGTATGGATTTATTTAGGTACATCAGGAGACTAAGGAAAACATAGACCCACTAAAGAATGTCGAGAGTAGCTAAGGCAATGTGTCATGTGGAAAAAAACTAAGAATTCCTCTATGGCCTGGGTTGGAACATATGCTTTTAGGCTTCCTGCTTCTCTAGTGGCAGAGTTCAAGAGACAGAGCTACTATCTGCAGTAGAAGATGACCAAGTTTGGGACAACTCTGTAAATTGGACAAATCCGTTGGCCTGGATGAGATGCATCCAGCAGTGCTGAGGCACCTTCCCAATGTCATCGTAAAGTCATTCTCCACCATTACTGAAAGGCTGTGGCTTTCAGTGGGTCAAAGGTAAATGTTAAACCACCTTTAAGGTAGAAAGGCAAATCCAGCTATTTTAACATGGGTAAAATGCCTCTGGGGTTTCAGACAGTGTCACTGCAGTGGTGCCACACTGTGTATGCAGTGTCATTGTTACAGGACGACTACACCACACGATTATTAAATATTCTAATGGCTATAAGTTTGTACTGCAGGCAGAGGAAATCACTCTTTCCTGATTTTATCCAGGGAAAGAAATACGTAAGGGAGCTGAACCTCAGTGCCTCATAATTTTTCAGAGAAGCTCTGTTATTTTAGTGGATAAGCCAATGCAATACCATGTCCTAAACTACAGGAGAAATATGCACATGCTTGATATCTTTTCCAGTGGGAAAGTCAAATAAGATTATTCATAACACAGTTTAAACCCACCAATAGAAGAATTAGGAATATGGTTATTCCTGAGAGCATATATCTGATCACTGAAAACAAGGCTGGTGATATAACTGGAAGAAGTTTAGCTAAATCTATTATGTTGTTTGAGACAATTCAGTTTTTAGTTTTTCCTAGCATGATACAGAAGAAAACAAAGATAACTCTAAAACTCAAAATGCATCACAATGTACTTAGAACAACTGGATTATTAAATATAATGTGAAATAATAGGAAATACTAACAAGAAATATGAACTATAATTGCAATTAATGTAACTAATAACCGCAACAAGTGAGAAAACGGCTTTCTGGTGTGTGAAACTTACTTAGATCTTAGTGTTTTGTCATACCCAGACAGCACAGGAAGTCGAATTCTCAAAAATATGTCATGAAAAAAAAAATCAACTTTAGATAATAGCTGGCTTGAGTATTTTTTCCAATAATTTTCAAAGGTTTCACTTTAATTTTGGCCATTTTCAGGTATACTTTAACTGATTTTACATAAGTAGTTTATATTTTAAAAAATGATGGAAGAAAATAATGGTAATAATTTCAAAGCCCTCTCAAAGTTTTATGTATATATATATTTGTTTGTTTAATTTTGCTTTTTTTTAAATCATACCAAGCCACTCCTTTAAGTTTAGGATTCGAAGAATTAATGCTTTTCGACATCACTACCAAAACGCTCAGGTTATTTGAAAAAAAATCCTGTTTTTTTCTACTGCTAGCTGCTGTGAAGAGGGGAGGGAGAGCAGAGGGAAGAAGCATCTATCATCTTTCTCTTCTATGGTATATTTTAATCTTTGAATAACATTGGGCATTAGATGTAACATATATGAATTAATCACCTTATTCATATAACTTTTTTACTTTTATTATTCTCCTAAAGGCAATTAAATGAATTTGACCCTTTCAGCATTTATAGCTGTGCTCTTGAAGAAATTTTATTATGGGTTCCAATAGTTTAAAAATGTAGTTTGTTTCAGGTATTTGGTTTGTTCTGTTTGAAGACAGAGACACCGGCAAATTAATCTAAAAGTTAGTTTTAAATTTGCCATTCTTTTATGAGTTCTGTATCCATTTTGTGTGTATTTACAATTGGATCATGAAAATATTTTCACCAACAGATGACAAGTTTAGTTTTGAAAGTAAACTCTTTATATCTTCACGTTAATATTTCCAAAACAAAAAAGAGAATTGCAGTTGTTTTCTCTGCTTTAATGATAGCCTAGTGGAAAGAAAATTTGGAATGAGAATTTCTGGTGTGACCAGGTCTTTACATGAATTAATGAAGAGAACAAAGAAGGTATGAATTATTCTTGCACCATAGCATAGCTTACGATCATCATAGAGATGATCTTATTTGTACTTATAGTAAAACAGATAGTCACAATGCAAATTCTTTAAAGGAAGGAAAATTAAACCTTCTCCATATTCTTATCTGCCACTGTTAGCATTTTGTTAGCTTTCCTCCTTTCAGAACAGTCCATGCTAAACTATCAGAAAATGAGTAAAGACAATGCCTAAATTTCATGCATACTTGCATAGACCGAAGACATTATCATTGTGATACAGAATGGGATTGGAAAAATATGCAGCCCTTGGAAATGGATTAAATGCACATACATTTTGTAATGAGTGACTGTAATGAAAGTCAAATGAATTATAATAAAATATGGAGTTTTAAAAAAGAAAACTACTCAATGCATAATGTTGCTAAGAAAACATTTAACAGTTTTTCACTGCACGCTATTGTCAAAGTAAATAACTACCAAAGACAAACTTACAAAGTGGTTTTAACTCTAATGTGATGCAGAAAGTCAGTCATTTAATTTGTTAATTAGTATTATGCCAGAAACTATCTATTCAATATGAAGCATTTTTTTTTTTTTTTTTTTTTTTAAATCATACCAAGCCATTCCTGTAAGTTTAGGATTCGAAGAATTAATGTTTTTCAACATCACTACCAATACCAACACTACCAAATCCTGTTTTTTTCTACTGCTAGCTGCCGTGAAGAGGGGAGGGAGAGCAGAGGGAAGAAGCATCTATCATCTTTCTCTTCTATGGTATATTTTAATCTTTGAATAACATTAGGCATTAGATGTAACATATATGAATTAATCACCTTATTCATATAACTTTTTTACTTTTATTATTCTCCTAAAGGCAATTAAATGAATTTGACCCTTTCAGCATTTACAGCTGTGTTCTTGAAGAAATTTTAATATGGGTTCTAATAGTTTTAAAATGTTGAATGTTGTAGTTTGTTTCAGGTATTTGGTTTGTTCTGTTTGAAGACAGAGACACCGGCAAATTAATCTAAAAGTTAGTTTTAAATTTGCCATTCTTTTATGAGTTCTGTATCCATTTTGTGTGTATTTACAATTGGATCATGAAAATATTTTCACCAACAGATGACAAGTTTAGTTTTGAAAGTAAACTCTTTATATCTTCACGTTAATATTTCCAAAACAAAAAAGAGAATTGCAGTTGTTTTCTCTGCTTTAATGATAGCCTAGTGGAAAGAAAATTTGGAATGAGAATTTCTGGTGTGACCAAGTCTTTACATGAATGAATGAAGAGAACAAAGAAGGTATGAATTATTCTCGCATCATAGCATAGCTTACGATCATCATAGAGATGATCTTATTTGTACTTATAGTAAAACAGATAGTCACAATGCAAATTCTTTAAAGGAAGGAAAATGAAACCGTCTCCATATTCTTATCTGCCACTGTTAGCATTTTGTTAGCTTTCCTCCTTTCAGAACAGTCCATGCTAAACTATCAGAAAATGAGTAAAGACAATGCCTAAATTTCATGCATACTTGCATAGACCGAAGACATTATCATTGTGATACAGAATGGGATTGGAAAAATATGCAGCCCTTGGAAATGGATTAAATGCACATACATTTTGTAATGAGTGACTGTAATGAAAGTCAAATGAATTATAATAAAATATGGAGTTTTAAAAAAGAAAACTACTCAATGCATAATGTTGCTAAGAAAACATTTAACAGTTTTTCACTGCACGCTATTGTCAAAGTAAATAACTACCAAAGACAAAATATATATATATATATATTTAAAGGAAAAAAAGAAAAAAAGAAAAAAAAAGAGACGATAATACAGCATTAGATCCAGAACATTAAAACAGGTTTTGTGAGGAGATTTTTAAGACCCATTTTCATGGCAGCACAATATATAGGTTTGAGTACTTACAATACTCTTCAGCTCTCTCTGTAATCAGCAATTTTACAAGCTTTCTTACAAGAAAGCCCACAATTATGCAGTACACTAGCCATTAAAGTGAATTCTCAAGGTGCTTTTTAAACTGCATATTAAGAATGAATATTAAATCATCATTTGTTAGGTGGATGAAAATAAAAGCTTAGATAATAAAGCATTCTTCCTGGGATTACAACTTCTTTCTTTGCCTTTTTAAAATGTTTTTTAGCTTTGAGGAAGAGTATATTATTGTCTAATGTTGACTAATATTTTTGTCACTGTTTATTAGAATTTTACGTAGACAGTAAGCTTTTCCTTTTATGAAAATTAAACATTTTTTCCTGCTTAGTTTTTAAAGATCCAAAATAAAAGAAGTGAGTAAAATCTTAACATTCACTTTTAAACATAGGATTTGTATATTTTATAATTTTCATTTCAATAGCAACAATTTGACAGGACTGCCTTTTCATATCTAATTGATCTTTACTGAGTATGAATGAAATGTCTATTGGACACCAAAGGTGAGAAACATCTGTTTAATGGAATGCTAAACTAATAATTCAGGGATTTTCATACCTCACGGCAAACTTGAAATCAGGCAAACTTTCTGAGAGTGGATGAGACGAATGTACAAGTTTTCCATAATAAAGCAGAACAGTTTTTGCATTTCTTACAATTTTTCAATATATAAATGACTATTTGTAAGTGCATAAATAAGTATTTATACGTGTATAAATAAAACATTGTGCTTACAATGTAGTAAAACAAAATCCATTCAAAATTTCAAGGCAAAGACGTGCTCCTTATCAGAATGGAGCATGTTTTCAAAAAGCGTTCTGGAAAATTGTTTCTGTTTTGGTTTTAACAGAAGTGATGCCTACTGAAAGCGACAAACTTTTCGTGCAGGCTTTACTTAAGCTGCTTTTTGTATATCTTAGTTCCTGCAACTCTCCTAAGCTGCTTTTATGCACTCGTGTGTCAACAGGTGAGAGGGTCTTGCAAAGAAGCGGGAAGACTTTGTTAGTTTACTGTCTTCTTGTAGGTCAGCAACACTTGAGACTTGAGCCTTAAGACTTATCTTTATGTACCACCCTGTACATCCACACCGAAGAAGTAAAATGGCCCAGTGTGTTTCTATCAAATGGAAAACTGGAAATATTTCTCTTCTCCATACTTGCAGGCAGCAGGTTAAGAGCATTTCCCTCAGAACTGATCTCTCTCCCTCTTCCCCCAGCCCCCCCCGCCCCAGCCCATGATAATAGTGATTCACCGTGCACAAATTTGCAGTGTAGCATCAGTTTCAAAAGGGCATTCTGAATTTTAACGCCATTATCGGTTTTTACATCGCTGGTGTATACAGAATTGTACAGAACTGACCTCTTAAGCTCCATATCCTGAAGCAGCTTGGGGAGGGGAGGAGAGAGAGGAAAGCTTTTCTGAGCCCTGGGATCCCTCTATGTAAACACCGTCCTTTGTAGCATGCCCAGCTTACTCTCTTGACATTTTTTTTTTTTATTTTTTTTGGTGATACCCTTATGTGACAAGAGAGGAATTGGGTGGGGAGAGATCTAGCTAGTTTAGCGTAACAGGATTTCGGCCCCAGTGTTACCACAGCGGCGAATGTTTAACCCCTAGAATATCTGCAGCTGCTAAATATATGTATTTATAGAAAAAAGAAAGAACAGCAACTGGTTAGGTCAGGAACTCGGCATCTGTGATTTGGCTGCAAAGACTTTAGTATGCGCACTCCATCCGTTCTACCTCTCCTCCTTTACCCTTCTCCCCCCCCAAATTAATTGCATTTCTAGCTAACAAGGTTTAGTTACAGAGGCACCTGACTCTTTCAAACCTTTTGGACACAATACAAAAGTCCAGTAGTAGACATTACAGGATTAAATCCATTGTAACATTCTAAAAATCAATTCATCTGTTCCTAATAGTGTTTCAATAGTATCCTAGTAACCTTTTCTGTGAAGCTTCATATGGTCTGTATTTGCAAACACTATTAAAAAAGGCCTTCTTGCATTCAAAAAAAAAAAAAAAAAAGCTAAATCTCTTCACAGAGCTGCTGGAGAGGTGCAGACTCCAATGTGGGCAAGTGTATTTGCCAACATGCCATATGGGAGCCATGGTTGGGACTTTTTTTTTTCTAGAATAATTAAATGTTGATGGCAGAGTTCAAATGGATCATTAAAATTCAAAAGTGTAAGAAACAGATTTTTTCTTATGTTGCTGAACGCTCCAGAGGGCTGAATAGCTAGCAGAAGTGAGGCAGGCTGCAGCAGTGATCAGCGTGTGCTGTGATGGTACTAATTTGATCATAATATAGTCATCTCTGAAGATTACAGCTATTCAATTAAATATTCTAATTAACCTGAAGTATTAGGCAAATGATACTAATTACAAATATTCTCCTGAGATTCACAGCAATGAAAATCCCACTTGCAACTGATACTTCTAGCCAATGTTTCGTAACACAATGTCCTATATCATAGGCTTTCAGAATATTAAAATGCAGTTAATTTGCCTAAACCTCATTTGTTTAATGGCATTAGCATTTTGTTTGAAATTGTAATAAACGTACATCCCGCTTTCAAGTAAAATTTAAAATGAGTGTACTCTTGGGGTAACTTAAGATTCCTGTTTACAGACCTAGCACTTTATTCAGTAAGCGGAACAGTTTGAGCTTAACTTTCAGCCATTAAACATATTGAAATTGTTTAAAAATGCTAATAATTTGTCTTTTCAAATAAGAAAAAAAAAGGATATTTTGCAGTAAAATTTCATGATGTTACCCATGTGACCAGTTTCCTACTGTGAGGGCCCCAATGCTTGAACTTGCCTTCCAGTTTTTTAGTAGAATGTTTGTCTTTTGTAGGTTGTTGGTTTCTGTTTGTTTTGTTGGTGGGTTTTTTTGTTGTTTTTTTTTTTTTAACTCCCTCTCCAGACAAAGCCACACTTCTTTTTCAGTTTTTTTACCTTCTTCTCTTTGCTGCCTTTCACGCTGCGGAGGGACCAGGAGCTGCAGGTCAGGGGTGCGGTGGCTTTGGAGGGACTCTGATTCCTGTGTGGTGCTTCTTCACACCTTGCACACCAGTCCTCTTCTCGTGTCATTTGCAGGGATTTGTAGCTCAGCTGCTTCCCCCAGCACTGCACCCAGCAGAAAACCTGTTTGTCTGTGTGAATTAGACAGAGTGCTACTTCAAAAATACGACACAAGGCGGATCACTCAGCCAAAAAAAAATGACAAAACCAACCCAGGTGGGGGTTACTGACAACATTTCTTGGTGGGTTTTGTGTGTTTGTTTGTTTTGTCGTGGCATGAAAGGGGGGAGGCAGAGATTACCCACCAACAGAAGTGGCTACTCAAAAAATAATCAGTTGCAAACAGTTAGAGAAACAGAGCAGGTAGCAGGTTTCAAGTGCTGTTTAGGACCCTCTACCATGCCCACCGCCTTGTTAGAGGGATAAAGGGACCAGAATGCTTTCCACATGTGTCCTGTTGATTCTGTATGCCTACAGGCTTTAAAAGAAGGAGATCAGAAAAAAACCCTTCCCAGTTTTAGTGCAATTTGATCACTATTTCTACAAAACATTATAAAAGCTTAACTGATATGACTAATGTCCTCCTATGAATATATTCCCCTTCCTCAGACTCCGTGGTACTTGTCTGAAGAGAATCAAAATCCTAACCCTGTAGCTTTTTCCTCAAACTGTGAGGAATTGCTAAGGGCTAAGAAAAAAAAAAACAAACAAAACCAAACAACCCAAAAATATTGTCAGAAATTCAGGTGTAGAAATATCACACCATCAAACTGCAACACTGCGAACAAAGCTAAACCAAATACAATATAATTGACTGTAAATTTCATGTGGTAATTGGTGAAAGCCAGTTCCAGTATTTGTCCTGGAAACACTAGATAAATTTGCAACAGAACAGACCTTTCCCTGACAGTTTCCAAAACACAGAGATACGCGAGTATTACGTTTCCTCAGATGTCAGAAAATTTAGAACAACTCATGTCTGAAACATACTGAAATCTTTGAACCTAAACTTGGAGAAGAGGGAGACTGCAGCGATGGCATCATGCTGCCATATGACCTTTCACGGAGCAGGAAGGAGACACAGGGGAGCACGTAGTAAACTTGGGATAAAAGAAAATCCTGGGCAGACTGTGTGCAGCCCTTGAGAGACATGTAAAGGCTGGGGTTTTTGTTTGGTTGCTTGATTTTGATGCTTTTCTTTGGTTGCTTACTTTTAACCCTTTTATAGCTGTTTGGTGCTTTTAGAGTTTGTTGTAATGGTTAAATCTCCTTTTCTTTCCTCCCAGAATGAAGAAGAGGGTTTATATCACCTTATTCTGACTCGAGATCAGCTGATAGTTGGCGACTCTCCTTAGGTCCACACATACATGTCTATATATATGTCACATACTCTATGGGTACATACATTTAATCAATCTATATTAACTCAGATCCAGGTCTTTATAGCAGAAATCCGTATGTAGGAGTGTACTGGACTGAGCTTAAGGAAGCCTTGGAGGAGCAGACAGAGAGGTAGACAGAAAAGACAAGATTGAAGAAGAATACTATGCTTTCAGCTGCTCCCCTTTTTGGGGTGTACCGAGGAGGGCTGGACACATCCACTGGCCAGGAGTAGCAGAGAAAGGAAGGGTGCAACCCCCGTGCCAAGAAGCACAGAGCAGCACAGACAGCTGACTCCTCAGCGAGTGCCATCGCTGAGCTCGCTCAAACAGGGCAGGGAATTTAAATGAAAATGAGGGGACAGCTCAGACGTGGCAGGAAATGTATTTTTCAGGTCCAGATCCCCATTTTTGCTGTCGTCCTCAGCCCTCATTTAAATTCTCCACAAAAGTGTGAGATGAACGAAACCAAACAAGAAAACACAATGAGGCAACCAGCAAGGGGAAGCTAAGGAGAAAAAAAAATAAATAAGGAGAAGGGCAGGGAGAGGAGCTGCATGTGTACATGCATGTTTTGTCCAAAGTCCTGCAGCTCCTAGCTCTAAAGTCCTAGCTGCAGCTCTCCAGAGAATCATTATTCTCCTGTGAAGAAATAAGTATATTGCACTGCTGTATTACCCCCTGAATGAAATAGCTAAGAATAAAATACCGGATACATATATGTTGTAAAGTAAAATATTTTCACATTTACCTGTAGAGTAATTGAGCAAAATGATACACCCTTCATTTATGCAGGGAGTTAACATAATGCAGTGATCTATGGGCACATTCTCGTGGGGGAGTGAATCTACTAGAGTGATTTACTTTTATAAAGGAAATTAATACACTGATGTAGTAAAATTGTCATGTACTGCATTGATCTCCTTGCTGCAGAGGAAGCGAGGAGGAACTTAAATTTATATAAAATAAACATAATGGAAGAATAAATGCACAAGAGTTGATATTGCAGAGTGAGGTACATATTTACAACGGAAATAAATACAGTGAAGTGATCCACTTTTATAAGGGGAGGACATTTAAAGGAATCCTGGTAGGTCATGCTTTGTAAAGTAGTGAACATATAACAGTGCATGAAGTACAATGGTGGGAAATCTAATGGTAATATTAATTTTTGCTGGCCAAAAACATTACATAGCAAAGACATACCTCTCTGAGCAGCTTCATGGAATGACAGCCAGGGAAAGAAAATTTATGGCAATGATATAAAAATAAGCAACTGGCTAAGCATGTAGGAACAAGAAGCAAACTCAGGATTCTCCATGGAACCTGCAGGACATTTAAGCCATCACCATTAAAGGCCATCACAATGATGTCCTCAGTCCAGGTGGTACAGATACTGTGTTTTGCCCCATACCATCCACTGAATAATCAAATAGAAATGAGTACCATAAAAACGTATGGGCGATAATAGTTATAATGAAGCCAGGAACTCAAACAGAATAAAACAGAGAGCAAAGAATGAGTCAATCTGGGATCTTGTAGAATTTCTACATGTAGTCAAAGCCCTAGATGACTGAGCCTTATTATCAGACTAACTCTATATTAAGTTAGTCTATACAGTAGTTCTTAAGCAAACAATACCATAAAGGCAAAAGCCAGTCCTGTACAAAACATCTCAGTGTAAGCTTGAGTTCTTGGTTTGGCAAAGGGATTTACTGCATGAGAGGAGGAAGGACAATCTGGCCTATACTATGCAGAAGATTGGTCCATCAGGTCTAATGGTCTCCCTTAGCATTACACTCAAGTTAGACCCAGTCCATTCTTGCTTCTGCAAGTATGAAGAGATGGATTTAGGGTAAAACATATGAGAGAAAAGAGAAGACCGCTGCTTCTGAAACACTGATCCTTGCCTTTATTCCTGCTCCCATCAGAGGCCTTTCTAAGGAATTGAAAGTAGACCCAAATGCCCTCATCCTTGTCATATCTGGTTGTGTTAACCCAAAACAGAAGCAGGAAAATAGCAGTGGTCCTGTCTGCCAGATTCTTAATGAGAAAGCTTATAGTTAGCAGGACTGAGCAAGTGCAGGGTTTTATGCAACTGACCTGCAGGTTCACTCTAGTGATGGGCATGGAGAAGTCCTCAAAAAGGCCTGGAGTTTTTTCTTTTAGAGGTCAGATAGCACACTTTTGTGGCCTACCTTAAATTTGTCCTCTGAGCAGAAATCTTGGGGGAATACTTAAATGACAATCCTGATCATAATTCCTTCTAAAACATCCCAAAGTCATCATCCCATCACCCATGAACACAGATGGGACAATTGCTCAGTCTATTTTGCCCCTACTGCTTCACAGTCTGATGTGGATGGGCTCCTTGACATTTTGCTTTTCATTCAAACTTAACATGGTCATTGCTGAAGCATGGAGTTTAGCCTTAGCTGTGACTAAGCTTGTAGTTCTGTGCTTTCCCCTCTTTTGCTCTTGCTTTGCTTTGGATGCTCCTTTTTCATGCTTGCTCTTTCGTTTTTTCACAGAATCACAAAATTGTATAAGCATCAAGGTTGGAAAGGATCTCTGGAGGTCATCTTGTCCAATCTCCCCCAGCTCAAGCAGAACCATCAGTGTTTCCTGATGTTCAGATGGCACCTCCTGTGTTTCAGTTTGTACCCATTTCCTCCTCTCCTGAAGAGATCCAGGCACCACTGAAAAAAAACATGGATCCATCCTCTTTGTACCATCCCTCCAGGTATATCAACAAGTTTCCCCCTGAGCCTTTTCTGCTCTAGGCTAAACAGTTCCAGCATCTCAGCCTTTCCTCATAAGAGAGATCTTCCAGTCCCTTAATCATCTTTGTGGCCCTTCATTGAATCCTCTCCAGTATGTCCATGTATGTCCTGTACTGAGGAGACCAGAACTGAACACAGTACTCCAGATGTGGCCTCACCAGTGCTGAGCAGAGAATAAAGATCACCTTCCCTTGAGCGTCTGGCAGCACTTTCTCTAATGCAGCCCAGGACACCATAAGCCTTCTTTGTGGCAAGAGCATGTTGCTGGCTCATGGTCAACTTGGAGTCCACCAGGAGTCCCAAGCAATAAGCCCACATTTTCCCTAGTCTTCTTTTTGTAACTTATGTACTTATAGAAGCCCTTTTTGTTGTCCTTGACATCCCTGGCCAGATTCAATTTCATTTGGGCTTTAGCTTTCGTAACGACATCCCTGGGTGCTCAAACACCCAGAGTGTTTCTGTATTCTTCGCAGGTTACCCATTCTTGATTCTACTCTCTGTGTGCCCTCCTTTCTGTGTTTGAGTTTGGAGAAGAGCTTCTTGTTCATGCAGTCAGATCTTTGCCCGACTTCTTATTTGTTGGGGTGGAAACCTCTTGTGCTTGGAGGAGCTGATCCCTGAATATTAATCACCTTTCTTGGGCCCTTTGTTCCCTCCACAGCCTTATCTCATGGGACTCTTCCAAAGAGATTTTTCGGAGACCAAAGTCTGTTCTGCTAAGGTTTGTAAGCTTGCTTTTTACCTTCCTCCCTGTCCTCAGGATCCTGAACTCCACCATCTCATGGTCACTGCAGCCAAGGTTGCCTTTGATCTTCACATCCCTAATGAGCCTCTCCTTTGTGGTGAGTAGGAGGTCCTGAGCGCATCTCCCCATTTGCTCCTGTAATCCCTTGCAGGAGGAAGTTATCGTCAGTGCAACGCAGGACCTTCTCAGATTGTTTATGCCTTACTGTGTTATGTCTTCAGCAGGTATCAGGACCTACGAGGACCAGGACCTATGAACATGAGACTGGTCTTATCTGTCTGTATATAGACTGATCTACTCATGGTCAGGTGGTCTATAGCAGACACAAACTATAATGTCACCTTTACCTGTCCTCTCCTTAATCCAAATCCATAAACTCTCAGTTGATTTTGGTCCCCAGGCAGAGCTCCATGCCCTCCAGCTGCTCTTTCATATAAAGGGAGACTCCCCCTCCTCTTCTTCCCATCCTGCATCCTCAAGAGCCTGTATCATCCCCATTGCAACACTCCAGTCACAGAAGCCGTCCCACCACCTCTCTGTGATTCCAAAAAGATCACAGTCCTGCAACTGCACAAAGGTCTCTAATATATCTTGTTTGTTTCCCATACAGCATACATTAGTATACAATTTTCCTTGTCAGAGCTCAGATGCAAAGGAGATGAAGGAATCACAGAATCTTGTAGGTTGGAAGGGACCTTAAAGATCATCTTGTCCAACCATCAACCTAACTTTGACAAAAATAGACACCCGCACAACAAACAAAAAGCAACACCATCACTAAACCATTCCTCCCAGCACTACATCAACCCCTCTTTTGAACACCTCCAGGGATGGTGCCTCAACCACCTCCCTGGGCAGCCCATTCCAATGGCTGATAACCCTTTCGGTGAAAAAATTTTTCCTAATATCCAGCCTGAACCTCCTCTGGCGCAACTTGAGGCCATTTCCTCTTGTCCTGTCGCCTGTGACTTGAGAAAAGAGACCGACCCCCCCCTCTCTACCCCCTCCTTTCAGGTAGTTGTAGAGAGCAATAAGGTCTCCCCTCAGCCTCCTCAAAGATAGCTAGAGGATACTTGATAGCTAAGAGATAGCTAGAGGATACTTGATGTAAATAAGTAGACCAAATAAAAGGGCAAAGATCAGCACAGAAACTGTACTTTGGTGAAGCTATATGCTTTTAAAGTAAAATACTACAAAGCATGAAAACAGATTTCACGAAATGAGAACTTGTACCTCTAAAATCTCATACTTTTGGAAGAGGCCACATTAAACTATATTTAATCTGTAGTCCACCCTCCATCTGAATCTTAACTTTTTTCCTCTGCTAAGTCTGTTGAGAATGTCTGTGTTGTGTGATGAGTGAACAAATAAGCAAGGTATTTTCTTGTTCCATAAATTCAGTATAATTTAGTACTTTGAAACACTATAGTACTGTGATGAGAATAAACACAACTGTTCAGACAGGTAAACCTAGAAAGCCATTCCACACAGTTATTGGCAATGTTATAATTCTCACCAAAAAATCAAAGCCTAGCTTGTCCTTTCTCCTGGCATTACAGCCCCAGTACAAAGCTACGGAAAGGATTTCCTGGGGCGTTGGGTCAGCTTTGTACACATCATGGAAAAACATTTCATAAAATCCTATTTAACCACAGATGAAGGTTTTGTACTCAATGTTCTACATGCCCTGCCCCTGTTGGAAGGCTGTTAGGAAACAGCAACCCGGAGCATCTCCAGTAGTTGTCAGACACTGATCCAGATGACATATCTGAGATTACAGTTTGGGTTTAGATATCAGACAAATTCTAGCAGGTGCTTAACCCAGGGTGTCCAAAGCCACGATAAACCCTTTGGTGAATTCTGGATCCAGTTTCAAACCTCTTTTCCAGATTTTGGAGCAGCCCAAAGTAGGATTATGGGCACCCACCCATCTCTTGATAGATACAGGCTGGGGTTAGATGAGCGTTTTATGGAATAATTACATTGCAGTATTAGAAGGGAATGCTTGTCAAGAGCTCAACCCCTTCAAAAGAAATGAAACTAGTGGAAAAATCAGGCATTCTTGATAGCTTGACTTGCTTCTCTCGCACGTGAAACATTAAGGGGAACCACTCTGGGCAGCACTTTATCCTTTACCTGCAACTAGCTGTGGTTTTATCAGTCTCATTTTCAACTTTTTCTAAATTCCCCCCGAATTTCTAATTCCCTTTTCTCTAATCATAGCTTTCCCTCTCTGATGCCACTCCAGTGACCAGCAGGAGCTACTATCATAACTTTGCTTCCTAGATTGGCAGTGTTTTGCCAACCAGGCCAGCCAAATTGTTGCCTCTGATGATTTTTGGCAGTGAGTTATCACTCTGTAGGGTCACAAAACTAGCGCATGCATAACTAAATTTGTCTAAGGGAAAAATACAACATTCAAATAACAGGATATCATGAATTTTTAATATTATCACACTGCTTGCAGCTTCCAAACACCTGCTACAGCCAGAAATTCATGGATTTTTACCCAAAGTGAACTAGACCTCTATACTACCTCATTTTAGTACTAACATATGCACTCTTAAAATGTTTATATGTGATTCATAAAGAGTACATTCATTCCATTGTGCATACAGGCAGGTAAGAATTTGGGTGCACACATATATAAATTGTATATGTGTGTGTGTGTGTGTATTCAGCTCTGTAACTCCATGACTGTAATTTAAGTGTACATATCTTTTCTCTAGAAAAACAAACATTATAAAGCATCTATTACCTGTCTGGAGGCTCACATACTAGCAGAGGGCCTACAATTATGCAACTATTTTAAAACCAACCCCCCACTCCTCTAAAATAACAACTGTGCAACTAATGTAAGGAAAACAATTCTACTCGGAATAAAATTAGTATGAAATCAGGCAAGTGTGAAAGGCTGCAAAGTAACTATTTTGTTACATGTTTTTATGACATAATTATATTGATCTGAAAGACACTCATCCAGAACCACAACCTTTTATATCCGAAGAAAAAGCCTGTATAATCTTTTCAATCACTTGATATTCATGGTCTTACTCAAAGGTCTCTGAATATGTCATGTGTGTAATACCAATGCAAAATTTGGCACTATAGTCACTACCAGCAATATGTTTCAATAAGGTAATTTTCTTGCTGCCTAAGAACATCAGCAGGGTGCAATCCTGAACAAAAACAGACTATGACATCTTATTCAAGCATACATCTGGAGGACAAAACTATACTTTATTAAAGGAAAATGGGATTTCAGGATTGTTTTGACAAGCGGTAAAAGCACGCACCTCACTTTACATACAGTACAGAGTTTTAAATTCACAGTGCTTGTGTAGCCATCGTTAAGTAAAGGCTGGAAGAAAAATACTTCCATTCTCACCGGGCTATGCAAATATACAAATAAAGTCTTACAATTTATATTGTATATCTTTTCGTACTGGGCTATGTAATATGAAAATAAGATGTAAACTATCATTTTCCTTCTTTTATCTGTAAACAAATCCTTTTGTATACTTAAGAAGGCAGCACACATGTTTATTCTTTGTACAGCTAGCATGCAGATGCTTTTTAATGTTGGGTATGAGCATTCATTTCCACCAAGTGTGCTTGGTTTTCTCTTTTGTTTTTATATTTTACATTAAAATCTTCCTGTGTTCCTAACCACCTCCACGACTTATCATCATGTTGGAGGACCTTTTTTAAGGGAAGAGGAAACAGCCTAAATGATGCACTTTTTTTTTTAGTGTTAGATTCTCCTTAGAATTTTAAGAGACCAGGTCAGATACTGAATAGTACTGAACATGTCTCTTGTGAGATATTAAGCACATGGTGCTGAGAGATCACACAATAATATATTTTTGTCACTCATTTCTGCAGGAATACAATCAGCTCTTAAGAACATCCAAAAAATTACTGACTCTCTCCAGGGTCATTTTTATGGTTGCACTTCGAAGTGGTCAGTGACCATGCCTAAAATATGTTCCTGAACTTGAAAAACACTGATTTAGTGCTTTGTGCATTAGAAACATATTGATATGGAGAGCATGAATCGAGCAGTTTGGCAAGATTGCAAGCTAAAAGGAGGCTGTGTCATTATAGCTCTAAGTGAAAACATCCAAAAAAAAGTCACTGATATTCCCTACCATTTGTACCATAAATTACCACCAGATTTGTTGTCACTTGTTTATCTGAAAACAGATTTATGCTCTGTTATTTGAAATCTGTAACATGTTTTGTTGCCCAAAAGCAAGCACTTTCAGGATATTATACAATATGACAACCATCTCTGCTGGTAATGCACTGAGTGGATGTTGTACAGGACTGAGCATACTTAATATACACAGTGCCAAGGTTATTTGGAAGATCCTAGCCTAATTTATTTGACTAATAACACTATTAAGCAGCTAATAGGGCGATTTTAACCAAACTGAAATCTTCAAGTTATACAGCTTACCTCAATTATCACCTCTGTCAGATCAGAAATTATTGATGGCTGCTTCGGACTAATCCCCTTGAAATCCATACTTCACTTTATTACTGCTGTTTCTGCATATTCAAAATGCCCATCACTGGAAAGGGAAAATGTCATCAACAAACTGGAGGCTTGACAGCAGGTCTGAAAGGGATGCATGCTAAAAGAAATGACAGTGACAGATACTTTAGCATAGCTGTGGCTGTTGAAGGGAGTGATGTTGGACCAAGAGCAATTTGTAAACTGATTTATTTTCATTTTCATTTCCTTTCCTCCAGACAATGCACTTTTTGGGGAAGATGCTAAACTCTGCTTTAATATTTTAAGTTTTGGAGGGGTTTTTTTATTAGTACTTCCCTCCCTAAGAAAGTTAAAAGACTATTTATGGAGAAGCTGTTGGGGAAGAAGAGAGTAGGTGTTGTTACTCTGTGGAGTTACACAAACCCTTTGCAAAGGGTGTGGCCCTTTAGTGGCCATGTTTGGATAGACAAGGCCAGTTCAGTTCTCCCTTGCTATCTATAAAGAACATTCCTTTAAAACCTACTGCATATTGCAGTCAACAGTAAAAATAAAACACTGCAAATGACGTAGTGAAGAGCAATGTTATGCCACTCACTAAACATACCAAAATCCCTTCTTTGGATTATGAGCTGTTTTTTCTCCAGTGCTAGAAAGGTCACATATTCACAGTATCTACATTGTGGAGTAAAGCACTTAAAGACATAATTCCAAAAGCAAGGAAAACACCTCCCCTAAAACAAGACACATGAGACCCATCTTATGAGAAAGACTTCTCTATGATCCTGAGTCAAGTGGAAAAATTAAATATTATACAACTTTCACACTGCCCGAAATCATGGATTTGCAAACCATAAAACTGACATTAGAACTTAAATTGGACCTCTGTGACTTGGGCTTCTTGCCACACAAAACTGCTTAAAACGATCTTGCAAGTGAGTACTTCAGTTTTATTTATGTAGACCACTATTCTTGTTTGCACATGCAACAGAAAGCATCTCATTTGAAGGGGTAGGACTGTAATATTGCATCTGGCTGACCCACATAAAGTACTTCAAGTATTACTAGGTAAAATTCATCTGCCAGAGGTTCATCCTTTCTTCTTGTGGCTCACAGCTTCATCCAGCCAAGAAGAAACTGCTGTGCCCCCACTCCCAACAGCCCCCGATGGCAAAGCCACTACTTACTGCTCCGTGCACGTACTCTGCATCAGGAATGTGAGACATTCATCCCATCCCATCCCATCCCATCCCATCCCATCCCATCCCATCCCGTCCTGTCCTGTCCTGTCCCCGCAGCACACTGCTGTGCTACAATGCAGCAGAAAAGGAAGTTGAGCTATTTTGCCCCACTCAAAAGTATTTTCTCTGAGGCTTGAGAGAGCAACTTGCTCTCCCAGCCAAAGCCTTCAAAGAGCTCGGGAAGGGGAGGACGGGGAGCTTGCCATCTGTTCGCTGAGTGTGATGGGCAGAACAGCCAATTCTGCATACCTCCTTGAGTGACATTTTTAAATGGATGTGAATGAAATCAGCAGCTGTCAGAAGAGATGAAGGCATGAGAGAATCTGGACAAAAACATTAATGTGGAATATTTCTTGTTTAGGTCAAGGACACCAAATTTTAAAGGAAACCAAAACAGATTCATTAAAGGCAATTTACTACCAGAAGTACTTTTTTTTTTCCCGCTTTGTTTTTTTTTTCATATCAAATTGCATTTAGTTTTACCTGCTTTCACCATTAGTAATTCCACTAGACACTGGTAGGTTACTCCCTCCCCAAGACTAACAAACACAGTATTTTCAGAGTCAGATCCTACAGAAAATGTTCAGTAGAAATGTCACTTCTTCACTGTGTCCGTGCTTTCTAACCATTTGTGATCCTCCAGCAAGTCTCATCTAATACTCTACTTTTAGCACGGTGTCATCCTGTTTATGTCAGTAAAGAGACTTCATTCTTGCCAAATTCTGGCAAGCTGCAGTACAGTTCTATGATTCTTCAAAAGTATTATGTACTGGGGAACTGAATTGTGAAGGATCTCAAAATTATCAAGTGAGATAAATTAGCACTTTTTACATATATATACACACACATATATAGATGTATGTGTAATTTGTGTGTATGTATATATGTGTGTGTATACATGCATATATACATACATATATATACATACACACAGAGGTATAGTCCAGTATCTGGTCTCTTACATATGATTAAAATATTTTTCTGTGACAAACTTAACTGTACTTAACTGTATACTTAAACATTATGGAGGAAATCATCATCTTGACCTCAGGTAATGAACCGTGCGTGTGCTGAAATGTGAAAATTTATACCCCTGGCATTTCTGTATTAGAACTAATGAAACCAAGGAGGTCATTGTACATTCATATAAATGCCTGGACTAATATAAGTTTATTTTCATCCATCTTTTAAGACTGACCTATATCATGCAATTTATAGCAACCCTTTCATTGCATAAACTTCCAAAAGAAAGAATGAACAGTCAAAGCTGGTAAACCCTCTGCAGATTAATGATGGAAATCTTTTTTACGGTCTTTGAAAGAGCACAGCACATATATACAGATTGCAATGAAAAACAATTTGTAGGGTAGGAGATGCATATATCTGGTGGGGTGGGAAGGGGGGAAGGAAATGCACATCATATTTTTCCTGCCAGTACGAGTTTAGCGGTCTTCCCATTTTCAATGATCAAAACTTTGAAACTCATCTTTCTGTCTTTTTATCTACTTCACTTAATACAGTGTAAGCAAGTCTAGTACCAAATAAAACCTCGCTTAATATGGTGAATGAAAAAAGCGTCTTTCATTTTGGCTAACTTTAAGCCCTAAAGGTAGCTGGGGAAGGGGGAAAAAAAATCGGAGGGGAGGAACAATGATGCTAAAAGCCAGAAGGCTAAAGCAAAGTCCACTGAGGGGCATGAACAGAGTAGCAGTAATGAACAAGCAAATGGAAGTGGTAAAAAAGCTGTGCAGGATTGGACAAAGAAGGGCTAGACATGAGGAAGAGGAGTGTTAGCAGAGGTTGGTCTCAGCCCTATGAACTGACTCCTCCCGCATAATTCCTGTTGTGTCGGTTCTTAGTGGAGGAGCACCACTGCAGCAACACAGATACCTGACCCATCAACGGTTCTGGCCAACCTCTTGGGATGAAACAAAGGAAATCTGTGAAGTCTACAAGTTTATCACTATCTATGAAGTTAAATGTTTGCCTCACTCTGTCAGGGTCAGGGCTTATTGAAGGACATAGGGTATTTTGAAAAGCATCTAAAGAAACACCCATAAAATTATAGTCTCAGAAAATTTGGAAGGTCTGTAATTCATTCCAATGTTTGCTACACATTATCCTTCTCTCTGTCTCTCAAAAATGCTGGCAAAACCCACTTTTTCATAACTACTTAATCCTCAGGCATTACATAGTTCTTCGGACAAACTATAACAAAACCAGGTCCTGTTATAGGAATAACCCTGATGTGGTATGATATGGTGCTGTAGTGTTACTCACAGATTCAGAGTAGGATGAATAGATCACCAAAAACTTAAATTAATTGCAGCCTAATGTTAATATCCACATTTTTATTTAGGCTAGCTATTGCTGCGTCACGCTTACAGGAGGTTCCCTACTTCTGCCTAGAGCATATAAAGCACATGAGCTTTGAAAGGCCTTAGAGGCAGTTTCTGTGAGGAAAATATATGAACAGGCACAGACATTGCTACTGCTTCTTTGTTATAAAAAAAAAAATAATTAAAAAATACAAGCACCATGAAGAGATGAATTTGATCACCAACTAGAGTGTTATGCTGGTGGCAGGGCAAGAGCTCAGCCTCACTCACATATGGAAAATAGCTTGGAGATGAAAGCAAACCTGTGCGGTCCAAGCTGCCTATAAGCTACTTTATGCAGAAATCTCATAGCTCTCGCATATTTAATACAGCTCCACAAGGATTGTATTATAGGCTCCAAGAGATTCAGATAATTAAGAGCCTTTGTTTACAACAGGCATGCGGGGGATTGCATTCCACCAGAACCTACCAAAATGCAAGGATTTCCAAAGTTGGGAGAAGCCTCAACTCCTTTAATTTAGATGTTGCCTCCTCTAGTTGATGGCAAATAATTAGATATACTCTCATAAATTATTTCAAGCACAAAAAAATTTCCTCGTGCCATTTGGTGTAATTTGTTCTTTCTGAATTGGCTACACCTGAACTGAATGAGATAACACATCTTCTAATCTCTACCCAGAAGCCAAATAATAGACTATTCTTATACCCCAAGGAAAAAAAGGGAAGACATACTCATATGCCATGCATATTTCACAACTAATTCTTGCCTTCGGTTTTCATCATGATTTTTGATAATATTTTTCATTTTCAAATTTGTGAATGGGACTTAGAACCAGAAGTGCTTGAAATATTATGAGCAATCTTGTTTACTTGACATTTCCATCTCAGTTTTGTGATTCACATGTTTTAGATAATCCTGAGATACATATCCAAGCTTTTGAATCGTTACCCAGAGGAATCCAAATAAAAAATAGTGGACTACTAATGGGAAATGGATTCTTTCTCTAAGAACAGCTCTTGTACCACTCTGGTGTGACCGAAGCATCAGCTTGGGTACCAGAAAGAATTACCTGACCTGCTTATTCATAATTTTATCGCTGTGTTTTTTATATATATATATATATACACACACACATATATAGATGAGTGTCCTTCCTTATGGATTGCAGCCCATAAATAGCTTGTGTGTTTATGCTGCATAGTGACAAACCAGTCAGGACAAAGGAAATGTGCCAGAAAAAGAACAAAAGAAGAAACACAGAGGCAAGAAGTTACTCAGAAGAAAAGATGCCCTTAGAGTTGGTCAAAGATAAATTAAAATGAATAGCATGCAATTTAGATCAGAGTTTGTCTTTGGTGAAAACCCTGTTTTTTAGAATATGATAGTGATATCAGAGCAGTTAAGCCTCTAGTTTACCAGGCTGAATTAACATAACAAATATTTTTGATATGTTTCTGCTTTTTGCTTGACTTTTCATCCCCATGCCCAGCCTTCATATGTTTTATTGGCAATTTATACAGTCAGCAGAAGATACCAAAGCCTTAGCAACAAGATCTTCTGATGTACAAACAAAATGCATTTAATTTGACTCAGTGTATTACAAGCATTATAATCCCTCTTCTGATTTCAACATGATCGACTAATCTCATCTGCTCAGAGGGATAAGCCTTGTCTCAGCCATGATGACAGGCTTAGAGAATGATAAAAATTAGGGCATTCTCACAGATTATATACTGTAACAACAGATAAGGCTTATGAATAAAGAATTGACTACAGGTGGTTATTTGTAGAAATGTACTAGATTAAGGGGTTAATGTTAGAGAGGTACAATGTCATTCGTAGTTAAATCATAGATACACACAAGTGTGGGAAAATCTTTCTCGCCTGTGTAAACACCAGGGGAGATGAAGCAAATTTCATAGCTCGTTTCACCACTACTCAGAATGAGCAAGTACGTTGTCAATAAAAGGATAACCCTAATTTGCACTCCACAAGTTCAGTTTGACAACTACTTGCACTGGGTAAAACAGAGAGGCCAAAAAAAAAAAAAATGACCTGGGATGAGATGGCAAGATAAATATCACCGTGTTTTTTTCTAACTGCCTACAATGCTTCAGCTTAGTCTTCTGTTGTTCCCAGGTAAATTTAGTGCTTATAATTCTTCTGTTTGGATTTGTAAAGAACATATGGTGTAGGAATAATCGAGGAAGTGCATGAGGCAAGGGGTAAGCTTTCTAACCATTGAGCAAGACCGCTATATACACACATCTTACCAGCAAATGCTAGCCTTGGGTGATTAAATCTCAGTGCATTGCTGTGAAAAAGTAATGAAATCCATATAGTAACAATGCAGGAAATGCAATTACATGCCATCTGCATGCTAGATTCACATTCAATCTTCCAGGAAAAAAACCCAAACAAAACAAACCTGACACACTCCTTCAATCTGTTAAGCTTAAATAAATGAAAGGAAAAAGTAAGTAACAATTCTGTTTCTAACACTATATGAACTTTTTATCCTAGCTTTGAAAAACACTTCCTATGTATCATATTACAGACACGTAACATAAACATCTGTGGAGCAAAGGATTAGGTTATTACACTCTGAAGCTATTTCAACTAATATTACTTTATTAATATTAAAAATGATATCTCAAAACTAGCTATAAAATTACATACCACACACGTACAATATAGTGCAAAGAATCACTATGTCTACCTTTCTTAATTATTATAACTTACCAGATATTCTCTTCTTTTCATACAAAGAAAAAACCCCAAATATCTTGTTTCTAGCACTTTATCTGTTTAATTGATAAGTGGCAGAGAATTTTTTAATTTTTGTATCAGGACTTCAGATTCTGAATATCTCATGTTAAGAAAGCAGAAACCCATTCCTTACTTATTTAAGTGACAGTAGAAAAATAAATATATCCATTCAGACACTGCTGAAATTAACAGGTGACTATAATCCTGGATATATATATTTTTCTACAAAGTTAATGATCATACTATTTTAAAGTAAAAAATTAATAAATGTGACTTAATTAGTTCTCAGAATGAAACACCAATGAAAGAGGTTGTTGTACATTGCATAGTAACTATGATAATACGAACTTCCAATAATATTGTTTCACGCCTATAATCTACCATGAGTAGATTTAGAGACGGGGGCTGACATTATTAAGAGTTTAAGTTTAAACCACTTGAACTTAATGCAAACTGAACGAGCAAGCTGGAGAGACCAAATATCCGTTTTTGTTTCCATAGGAACTCCTCCCCCAGAAAGCTGTCACCACACGCTCATTGGCAAGTGGAAAGGCACACGTAAAGCATGTAGGGCAGCACGCACACACACACACGGAGTTCCCCTGTTGCTACCTGTTTGCTCACCAGCAGGCATGTGCAAACCAGCCTGTGAAGAGCCCTGGAGAAGCGACCCTGCAGACAGCAGCAGGCAAGTCAGTCAGACAAACTAGGTGTGCCACTTATCCAGAATAATTGATATGTATTGCCGGGAATGTGCTCCCCAGCAATCATCCTACTTAAAATGTGCACGTCGTCTTTCTAGGATGCCAATTAAGTGTATCCTTCTGTAGTCGTTGACACTAGATTAAACCTTGCGGTTTAAACAAACATTAGAACTGCATAAACCAGAAACAGCATGACACGTCTGACATTTTCCTGGCTCACGTGGCGTTACAGCCCTGTGCCACAATCCAAAGTCATGATGCAGCATTTTCCTAAAAGACATCTGCTTTGATATGTGTCATGGACAATGACACCACACGGACACAATCTCCTACTCTGGAAATACACTTCAAGACTTCTTAAAAAATATTTATAAACATGCGAGGAAAAAATGGAATGAAGGTTGAAGATTGATTGTAATACTGTGAAAGAATTATTGAAAATATCTTAATTGTCTCATAAATTTAACTCATATATGGGCATAGAGGTCTAACTGGGTACACTCAAAGCATTATGATAATGAACCACCATAGAGTGTTAAAGAAGTGAAAAATCAAAAGCATTGTTTTCAAACAAAGCTTGGAAGAACTCGGTGAAATGTGAAGCCTGAGGAAAGAAAGTGTGTAGCATCAGTAGAGCTTGTCTCATAAATTTAACTCATATATGGGCACAGAGGTCTAACTGGGTACGCTCAAAGCATTATGATAATGAACCAACATAGAGTGCTAAAGAAGTGAAAAATCAAAAGCGTTGTTTTCAAACAAAGCTTGGAAGAACTCGGTGAAATGTGAAGCCTGAGGAAAGAAAGTGTGTAGCATCAGTAGAGCTTTAATATAATTTTTGCTAAATTGATCAACAAAACCAGCGTTGAAAGCATATCATCCCTAATATGTTGATAACATCTGTTTGTGGTAACTCTGGTATATAAAAATCTTGCCACTTTGTAACTGCAAAAGAAAATCATGCATCTTAAATTAAGTGTTAAGAACTGTTTTACAGCAGACCTGATAGTCCCAGACGGTTGCTGGTTCTAATACTCTGTCAGAAATTTTGCAGGTGTGTCTGCTTTTTGGCTCATGGATGAGAAAACAGGCCCTGGAAGAGGAAAGGGTGCAAATACAGGAATGCTCTGGGCCTTTATCTTTGGATGTGCAATGGAGAGCACAACAGCTCTTCAGGCTGCAGAAGTTGATTTAAGACAGTTTTGTTCCCCCAGACTCCTGAGATCTTTCTCCAACCACGTATATTTACAGTTTTTATCGGTTGCCAACAGGCACAGAAGGTAGAAGTCGTTGGGGAGAGGTATATTCGATCCCAGCACCTTTCCTCTAGCTTCTTCAACTACACCTGATTCAAGAAGGTAGGGATCACTGAGAGCCTTGCACTTAAAACCTTTAATATAGTCATGACTTTTCATGAATGTGACTATATCCCCTTCAGGACACTGTGCCAGCAGTTCAAATCACATCACAGCATAGGAAATGCAGTGTAACTTTGCCAAAAATCTTAGAAATAACAATGATCCATTTAATTATGACTGTATATATAAAATAGACCCTACAGGAACATATTTGGTTGTAGCTTATCTCAAAAATATTCCACAACAACTCAGTTCACAAGTAAAGGCATCTTTCCCTTCTCCCAGTCAGTGTGGAAAAGATGGTCAAAACTGAGATTTCCTTCCTTTATGGCACTGCATATGATAAAAGCAGCACAAAGGGACTTGACTAGCATAACTGTGGATGATGCAGGAGGTAAATCTAGTTATTCTATTCTCCCATAACCCCTTTGACTAATTAAATCTCAGAAGAGGAGAGAAGAGATATAATTGGGTTGGTTTTGTTTTTTTTTTCAGGAAAATATATAAAGACTTGAAAGTAAGGTGCAAGAAACTTACATAGTCAGACTGCTACAAGCAATTGCAATTTAAATTCCAAATCACCTGAAATTAACTACATCTGTAGCAGGATAAGTTTTTAAGTCCTCCCCTGATCTGCCTCTCCGGTTGCAACTACACCCAGACAAGTATCACACAGAGCTCACATGTGGAGTAAAGGAACATCTGAAGTCTGCATTAGCTCACTGATACCTCCAGCGAAACCTGGGCCTAAATATCAGTTACAACTATGTCTTGCTGCTCTTAAAGTTTGAAAATAAGACATTCCTTCTCTTCCAAGATCTTGCCACAAAACATCAAACTTCTTGTGTAAAGAGAAGATGGCTTGTTATATATCTGAAAATTTTATTCAAGCCCTAAAGACTTTTGTTGAGGGTATAAAATGAGTAAGAATGTCTATGGGGAATCATCATCTCTTTGTGGCAGGCAAGAAATTCCAAAAATGTTTAGTCTGTTCTGCTCTGTGCTCCTGCAGAAAAGGTTGTATTTCCTTTTTCAGTGCCCATAATCTTTTTAGAACCTTTTCTTTATTGAGCCCATAAACATCACAGTGGAGCTGCAAATCATCATAGTCTGCAGAAACTCCATCAAGGAAGCTACAGAGTAAATGATGCTGAAAAGTTGATGTTCACAACAACAGGCAGTTGACTAACTTCATGATAGTATGCACGACATCTGAGGTATTCAAAAATTATACAGAGGACCATATGATGGATGACATGATCTCAATATGACTTGTTCAATCCACGGGACCAAGATCAAAGAACCTTAAACTAGTACAGGTTCCCTACCACTGTTCCTCACTAATCTAATTTTGCTTACACTGCCTTCTAATTATGCAAGTGCCTTCAAAATGTCTTATTGGCAAAATCAGTGGCTTTTCTGATCTTTTACATAAGTTGCCATGCCTGAAGAAGTCAAATATGAAACTTTATTCAGTGAAAACCTTTAGGAAGTTACGCAAAGGAATGAGAACAATCAGAACAGAAAACATCTTCCACTTTACTAAGGAACTTGTCTGCCATAGATCATTTCAATGTTTTAACCTTTGAAATAATAGAACTAGAAGCACAATGGGCTTTTTTAAATTCATTGGGTGCTTTGGGTTTTATCTTCCCTTTTTGCGATCTGCAGTTACACTGGGGACATACTCCATTATCATTTCAGAGACTGTAAATGTCTTTTTCTATTGTGCTGGTCAATATTCATAAGAAGTTGGTAGGGTTATCCATCTATATATTTTGAATATTTTTTTTTTCTCAAAGATTTGACATGGTTTGTTCTAGATGGACTGTAATAAATAAAAAAAATGATTCTATAAAATAGATGCAAATTAGGTCAACAAATATAGATTTGTTTTATCATGAGAAAAACTTTTTTATAGTGTAATATTTACAGTTTCTTAGTGAACTGATTTCAAATGTTACCACTAAGCTTTTCAAAATATATTAGGAATATTCGAGGAGGTTAAGTGTCTAATTTCTGCTAACATCCTACTGTTGATGGCCACTTCAATTTCTGGCTTCTTTAGCAAATCCCATCATCAGGTTTTATTCTTAAGAGTGAACAATGCAAACCACAGATAACCTTTACTTTCATTCATTTGTTATAATTTTTAATGACCATTTAATTTTCTATTGTCCAAATTATGAATAAACTTATGTCTGTCTGAATAGTATGATTATTAATGGAGGACAATAGTGCAAATATAAGTGAAGCAGTAACACCATGAATATGTTTGTTGCTCAGAGTAACAAATGGACAAAAAAATATAAGAGCCAAGGCACTAATACTGTGCAATATATAGGTTTATAGGTTACAAATTAAATTGCCATCATTTGCCAGCAGTAACTTCATGGTGATGTATAGAATCACCAGTTTTCTGAGATACGGAGCATACAGCAATTGTTGAGATACAGAAGCTCCTCCTAAAATTTGAGGAGGGAAAAAAAATCACAAATGTGTGGTGTCCAGTACGTGTGGATGGAGTATTGTGCATAAAATGTCAACAACTCCTTGCAAAAGATCAAGTAAAAAGGAATACATAGTTCCCTTTGTTAACATTTTAAATAAATCCATGTCTCTGCAAAATCAGAATCAGAAAATAAATGTTAATTTCTATGCTAAAACTGTACAAATGCTATATCTGAATCTCACAGAGTATTTTCAATAAAATATCTCTTTGGATGGAGGCAGAGTTCTGCCTTAATGGGCCTTCCAGAAATTCAATTTGAATGCAGAGACAATCCTCAAGGTATCATCAGACAAAAGAAAAGAGGGGAACAGGCAGGGGCCTATTATATAATTAATCTCCTGGCCTTGGCAGGTGGAGCACAAGAGGACAATAAAGCATAGACCTTGGAGTCTAATAAAATGTTCATTCACCAACAAAAAATGTCATATATAGTCAAGGTGAGCCCAAAGCAAGAAATGCTGATAAAAAGCAGTAGAGAAATGCACGGGAGGGACACCTATGAAAGGTGCTGATTAGGACCAAGTATGATAACAGTATTTTAGGGTGCATACCTGTGTCCATGAAGAGCTGTGTTTCCACTGTCAGCTTAGAACCACATTCCATGAACACCATACAGATAAAATTCTCCAAGAAATTTCTGTTCTGTTACCAGCCCTTCCAAGTAACTGTCTTCCTACTACAGAAGTTTCAAAGTTTTCAGCCTTCAAAATTAGTACTTCTTCAAGAAGAATGTGACACAATTTAAGATATTTAAACAATTTTATAACTTCATTGCCAACAGATATAAACTTTGAGCAATGCTGGGAACAGATCAAAGACCTGAAAATTATCTTAAGCCATCTACATCAGGGAAGGTCAAGAAGACAGCTGTACTACAGCAGACACAAGTTTGAAGAGCATGTTTTTCAGATCACAGTTCTCTCTTATCTTCCTCAACCCTCTGTCTAGCTCTCAAATATGAACATGAAAATATTTTTTTCTTTGTGTGTTAAAATTGTGTACTTTTCAAAAAATATTTCTTGAAATACAACACAGGACAGGCAACGTCTCCCCCTCCCCAAACCAACCCAATCCACTATGGCAGCAAACACCAAACTGCATGCATCAGAGCATGATTATTAATCTTCCGTGGGCTTATGATGAACCAAAGAGGCAAAGAAATTAAAAAAATACAAGTAAATTCAGGTATCAGAAAAGGAGGTAGACTACTAGTATTCAGCTACACTAAACTACTACAACTATGTGGTTTACCACCAATTAACTTAACTTGAGGTGTATAACTTTTAAATACTTAATGATAAAAACATTGGCCTAGTTGGTTTGGTTGGAAGAACTGTGGCTCATCCACTTGTGGTCTGGGAAAAGATAGATAGTATGTGCCTTTGGTCCTTTGGATGTGCTGCAGGAGGACAGCTGCTGCAGCATTTATGGAGACCTTGTGGAAGAACTGGGTCTCTCAATTTAGCATTGATTACAGCAAGTCTTTACCATTTTCTGGCATGGGCTCTGTCTCAATGGTAAAAGGGAAGCTGCAGTCAAGGCTGCTGAAAACTGAATTCACTGAAACCCCATGGAGGCATGTTGCTACTGTTTATTAAGACTTGTAGACTTTCCAAGGTAGACTTTGAAATAAGCTGCTCTCTGATTATTTACCTTAGAAAACTTTTCTTTTCAGACTATGCACAAAGCTCAATGACTATGTCTCTGCACTTGATTTCTAACAAGAAGCAAGAAAACACACATTTTCAAAAAGGAAAATAACCCTTAACTTTTTATTTTCACTTGGTGTTTTGCTTCAGGCTTCTATGCCACACTCAGAAGCTTGTTTTCAATTAGAAGTTGGTTCCACTAACAAGTCACTTGCAAACTTCTTGATATATTATTGCACCATTAAATGCTGCAGATTATAAATTTAATTATTCTGTTATAAATAAGCAAGACATGAGAACAATATGAATGCTCTCACATTCCCAATAAAAAAAATAACCAAAAAAAGCACAATGCTTCCAGAGCAGAGCAGCGAGCGATTCTATGCTTATTATTGCCAAGGTTACAGCAATAACATATGTGCTTGGGGCATTGGGGTCACTGACCAATCTTCAGAGCATTGATATATACTTTGGCAAATACAGTGTAACTGCAAGAAATCAAGTTCTTCAGACGGAAGGAGGAAATACTTCACTAAAAGTAGTACCTAACAAAGTTTACAAAGACATTGCAAAGATTTGGCATCACTACTGTAGGCAAACAGCACAGAAAATTTCCAGATTCATTTCTACCAAGAGCCTCATTTCAAAGCACAAACTTAGCCTCTGTGCCTTCCCCAGATCCATGTGCATCAACACATCAACCTCGTAGTCAGGGTCCAACTGTGTACTCAGTCCAGAGAGGCAAATAGTTGATTATCTGATTACAGATTTGAAAGAAATGATGGGGGTAAGGAGAAAATCTTAACAACTACCCACAGATTTCTAAAACATTTGAAACCGTCACCAATTTCCAATTCAGAGTTTGGTAAGATGAACTCAGAGCTGCAATGGAGCTGCAGTGGTCCCACAGTGACAGGCACAACGTCATATGTGTCACCTTTCGTTTTCCACTGTTGCAAAATTTGAATCTATGCAGGCTACAGGAACAGCATTTCAGGGTGTACCAACATTTACTAGCTTTTATGCAGCATTAAAAAAAAAACAAACTAAAACCAAACAACCATGGAGGTTATTCGCCTCTTGGTCTAAAACACAGTTACTTAAATAGTCTGGTACTATCTGTCCCTAAAATATTAATCCTACGTAAAGTTGAGGTACCTGGTGAAAGGTCTTTAAGGTACTTTCTTTAGAGAGGTGTCTCCCATCAAGGTTCATCCTAAAAAGACATTCCAGAAGGCAAGTCACTCGAGCTGCAACCTGCTAAAATAGGGCAGAATTTAGAGAAGCCTTATTATTTACCTCTTCACTAAAAAAAAAAAAAAAAGAAAAAATCAGCAGTCCTCCCCTCAAAAGATCAGAAACTGCTGCAGTTGTTGAGTGTGCTGGAAGCTGACATACTTCTTCCAACCAGTTGAAAAAAAACACCAGACAAATATTAATCTTTCTATGAAAGGGAAAAATAAAGTCGGTAGCACTCACATGATTTTTTTTAATGTCAAGCTCCAATTAGAATTAGACTAGAGCAATTTTTATTATCAGGTGTTAAGTAGAAGTCCCCACTGAAACCCATGAGAAATCAATAACTGCCTGATTCCCATATTGTCACATGGCTCCAAGCATGTTCTTGAGCATAAGACTCCCAGCATATCAATTAGGCCACCAGTGCCATGTCTAAGCAAGGGAATTCATATTTAGGTAATCCATTTAAGCAATGTGACCATTTTTCTGCCAAAATACATGGTGATCAAAAAAAATAACACTAGGTTCATAAAAAAATAGAACCCACCATTCCTCCAGTTCTTTAATTAATATATTTGAAGATAAGGTAGTAAATATTTCGGAAGACAGACAGTATTCTTCATTTAATCTGTGGTTTTATTTTAAGAAAATATTACTGTTATAACAGGGGAAAAAAGAAATGTCTTTCCCCCAACTTTGATGTGACTTTTAAGGCTACACAGTGTGCCAGATTAAGACCTTGGAGATGGAAATGTTATGTTTATCCACGGGGCATGTTCAGCACTGCCAACAGCTGTGCAACTTTTCCCAAACAATGTTCCTCAACGATGACTTGAAAGGACCACAATTAGGGGCAGGAGAATAGTTTAATTTCTATGCCCATTCAATCCTTGGCTTCTCTGCTGAGCCTGCCAACTATTGCCAATTGCAATGGTGGATTTTGTGACTCGGACACTTGTCCACTAGGAACTGGACTGAGGCTGCAATCCAATGTAATTATTTTCAGTCACTATTGACCTGTGAGAAGTTTCAAACAAGGAAATGTTGAAGCTTTTCTGCTCTTACCAGCTCCCTCAACCAATGTAGCAGTGACAGATGACACGTTCCCTGACAATTTCAAAACCATTTTAATAATTTTTCAAATTTTTAAGCCTCCCCTCTGATTAGTTTGATTACCATTTAAAAATCCCCCAAAGAATAAAAAAAAATATTTTGATCATATATCAAAAATACATATTTCAAATGTTTAAAAAAATTTTTTTTAAGAAAAGCCTCTGACTGGAACTGGCTTGTAATGTAGCACAGGACAGAAATAGCAAGATCTGTTTTCATAATCACTATGTGTTAACCAGTCATCAATTCGCAGCATATCTGAAGAGCTAGCTTGTTTTTTTTCCCCAGGATGTAAATTTGAAAAAGTAATATTCATGACATTTACCTGTGCACAGAAATTATTTTATTTTATTTTTTCAATTCTGTACTTGAAGTAACTAACAGGTAATTTAGTAATGACAGGACCAGAGCTATGGCACGAATGCACAGTTCTGGCTGACCTCTGGGGGTAAGTAATGCTGGCTTGTGTTTAGGTAGGAACGTGAGGTGCCACAGGCATAAATCAAGAATTAATAATTGATGAATAGGTATCATTTAGCTCTAATGTTTTTAAGCTAACTTACGGGAAAAAAAAATATAAATAATATATATTGTATTATCAGACTCAAGAGAGAATATATATATATAAAAAAAAAAAAGACAGAAAATGCAGTACTGAGGTAAGATTGCTCTAACCTTCCTCCCACTTTGGGACAAAAAGGGAGGAGAACAGGAGGAGAGAGCTAACTGCACAGATCCCTCTAGTGGCAGCAACAAATATGCGATTTTGGCTACCTCTGAACGAGCAAGTTGTTCAGACCCAGAAGATGTGTTTGGAGCACTGGACTCTGCAGCAAGGGAATAATAGACGTCTCCGCAGAATGCCTGCCTGATCCCAGCAGCATCTGCAGGAATCAGTTTTTGTGTCTAAGAAAGTATGCAAAAAGGAGACGTGCAGGAGGCCACAAGGTGGGGGAAGCAGGGTGCAGAGCAGTCATACAGTTCTTTGAAGTTGAACTTCTCTGATTAATGCAGGCATCCAGATCTATTTGGGGCATACCAAAGGCTAAATTTTGTGTTGCCCCCGCATGACCCAATACATACGGTTGCATTCCTTGCAATACGGACAAACTAGTCTCTTTTTTTTTTCCTCCATACACATGAATTATTGAATGCTAGAGCATGAGCTTGTGAATGTCAAGATACGGCAAACGAATGCGAAGCTAAAGAAGAAAAAGGCACGCCAACTTGTAAACCCACCTACGCTGAAATTTAAGGCCAACTCCTTGCCTACAAAGCATATAAAGATTCATACCTAATAAAGGTATAATCTCACTATCCAACAAGTATGTTTGTTGACAAAACCCATCCTGAAATTTTATCATTTTTTCGTATGTCACATCTGCTCTTTGCCTTATTGTGCTACTCCAGAGAATTAGTCCTACCATTAAGTACAGTCGTATATAAAAGATGCACAAATCAGCCTGCCCACCTCAGGTGTTCAGCAGTTTTTTTACAAGTGGGTTCTAAAGGGGGCAAGAGACTAGAAGAAAAATATCTAGGTTATAACAGGAAGTATATTTTATAGGGTTATATCATTAAACATGCAATAAGTTTATAATTTCACTGTAAGATATGTAGTAGTTTACACTTTGTTAACATATGATTTGTTGATTTATGTAGTCTTCTCAGCTCACCTGAAATGCTTACTCAAATGAGGAATCTTTTTCTGCTACACCATCAAAATCCCACCATCACCCTCAAAAGGGTCCAAGGGAGCTGTTTCTGCTGAAGGTGACCAATTAATTGCTGGAGGAAAGATGCCATGTGGCTAGGGGAAGGGTGTAAAGGACCCACTCTTCTTTTTCCTCCTTTTGGCTCTTAGTGCTAGGTCCTGTTCCCAATGCCCATTTGATTGACCTTTCAACAGAGGAACTGGGCTTTGATCCTAGACAATCTTACAACTGAATGCCAGGTAACTGGAATCTGTTATATTACTCATGTACGTAAAAGGTTTACTGTATTTCAGGAAGTTTTAAAATGCTCCCAAATACTTATTATGAACACTGTTTAAAATATCTTAAATACAAAATCATAAGTATATATTTATGGTATTTGTTTTTAACAAATCATCTTGCTCAGGCTGTTACCTACGGATGGTCTTAGAGCTGGATGTACTTTAATCCTTAAAAGAAAGCAGTCTTTAAATTATATCAAATGGGGTCACAGTAAGACATCTTACCCTGCATTAGACATCTATACAGTAACCACACTGCAAAAATGCCCCTACCTATAATGGGCCAATTTTTTTTTCATGGTGATCATGGCATTTATTACCTTTTGATTTCCATTACATTAGCACTTTAATTGAAGGCAAAGCAACAATCTTTCTTCATGTAAATGTTTAATGCATGTCCTAGCTTATAGAAATATTTTTTCTTTTGTTTCACTCCATTAATTCTTTTAATTGAGAGGAAATTTTGGGAAACTTTTCACATATTACTAGAACTCATTTTTAACAAAGAAAATGAAATTGCTTTGTGTGTTTTTTTTAATGAGAAACTAACTAGATATTATTGCTTTTACCTTTCCTTGAGTTAGTGAGACAAGCAGTGAAAGAACTTAAACGTAATCACAAACAAGCAAACACCGATAATATAATAGAGTAGATGTCTATATTGACTCCTCACTTTTAGATTAACGTGGCAAGTTTAACACTGCACTGACACATTTTAATGTGTCATAGTTTTTTGAGCCAGAAAAAAAGTCTCATGCTTGTCTAATATAAAAATTATTTTCCTTGAATTAAAGTATAAAGCATGTCTAAGGGGAAAAATATATTCTTAAACAACTGAAACTGTCTTTATAATAAAAGTGAAAATGTCAATTTTCCTCTGAGATGGTGTCAAAAAAAATTCCTATCCTCCCATCTTTTTTGATTTTTGATACACAAATGTGCAAACTGATGTGTTCCCTTTTTCTCTGGCAACAAGTAATCAAATAACAGTCATTTTGACTGCAAAACAACCTGCATTGTCCAACTGCAGTGCAGTCAGCTCTCAGTTTTGTTGTTTATTGCACAGGCTAGATAATACAAAGACTTCTATAATACATTGCTTCACCGTATCAAGCATGTTTTTAATGAAGAGAAATTATTGAGCTGCTGTAAATGCACATATATACTTTTTGTCTAGAAAACTATATTGGGATAGAGTTGCTCACTTTTGGCATTATATGATTTTGATTGTTGCCATTTTACATAGATGCCTTGTCTAGTCTGTCTGACTGAGACCTGTAACAAGAGTCAGAACTCAAAGAATAGGACAGTTTGCAATGAGGAAATACACATTTTACTTTTGATAACATTTTTGAAATTGCGGTTTCTGGCACTTCTTATTTTTGTGTAGCAGAATAGGAAAACAGGGAACGGTAGTCCTCTGCTGCCTAGAAGGCAACAGCCAAGAGATGTTCATGCTGTTTTTTGTAAAGCACTGCATATATTTTCACTGCTAAACAGATTAGTAATAAAATGAACATGCCATTTTAAATAAAAGATTGCTGAAAATTAGAACTCCTTATTTTTTCCAGAACAGGAACAGGCTGGTTTATGGTCACCTCCACCTCTTTTCTCTTTTGCCCTCCCACTGGAGACAGAGGATGTTCACTTTGGGTCACAGCAATGCAGAACAAGAGGACCCCACCACAGCTAGTGCAGGACCTTCTGTGTTGCAGCGCAATGGCACAGCACACAACACCAGGTTCTAAAAACTAGCCTTTCTAACAGGTTTTCAAAGGCTTGTTTCTCTGAGGCAGAAAAAAAAAAGTATCTTTCTATGCTGACCGTTATGCTGACCATGTTATGCATAATAATTTAAAGTACTGGAAATAATTTAAACTACTGTTTAGATTTTAATACCAGAAAAAATTCCTGAGCAACATTTGAGGGTGCCATATTGAAACAGAGCATACACCATAATTAAAAAAAAAAACAAATCACAGAATCACAGAATCTTAGTGGTTGGAAGGAACCTCCGAGATCATCGAGTCCAACCACAAAAAAACAACAAAAACAACCAACCAACCAACCAAACAAAAAAACCACAAACAAAAAAACCACCACAACCACCACAAGAACAACAAATCCAAAACCACCACCCACCAAGTAAACCCCACATCCACAGCCCCACACACTACATCCCTCCACAAACCAATAATCTTGGGCACTAGAGCATGCCCTGAAGAGCCACATCTGCCCATTTCTTAAATACCTCCAGGGATGGTGACTGCACCACCTCCCTGGGCAGGCTCTCACTATCACCTTTATCAAGCAGTATAAAATGAAAATGAAAAATGAGCGAGCGAGAAAACCCACACTGTTTGCCAGGTTCAGCTAGCAGCACATCTGGGAAACTGAGGCTAAATACCAGACTCTCAGAACACTCTGAATATCAGCTTATCAGTTTTTGAGAGCAATTTTTTTGTAATCCTTCTTGTTGAAATGCAAAAATTCCCTTTTTATGAAATGGAAGCATAAGCTGTTCCGTAGATTCCTTCACATCTATACTAGCAGATCTCAGGTGGAGAATAAGCTTAGCAAGAAACCTGAATCACCTGATGTTACACACTAACAATTACGCAGAGGCTGATTTTAGCAGTTGTGTCTGGGGCATTTGCTCAGGCATCCTCACTTTTCAGATACGCCCTCTGTCACAGCAGAAACAAGTGGTGGCTGAAGGTTTTGGAGGGAGCTGGTGGGATGTGCCAAGAGGAAGCACTTGTTCCATTCAATCATAGCCTGGAAATTTGCAACTGGGTTGGACACGCAGATATCCATGATACTAAAATATATCCGTTTTCTAAAGGACAGTACAGAACAGCCCTTTGACTCCCAACACGAGGGCTGTGCTGTACCATCCAGCATGCTTTTCTTCAGGCAGACAGCCCTGAGGATGGTGTCCTTCAAATCTCTCTAGCACGAAATGACGCGCAGGAAAAAGTCCTTTGATAAACATGCTTCAAATGAAATCCAAAACCCTCCCAAGGGACAGAGCTTCTATGCTGCAGCCGTGAGTTTTTAAACCATACACCCCAGCTTTTTGCTGTGCAGGGTTTGCCAGGCCCTTCTGTAGCTCATGCCTGAACACTGTGAATTAACAAGCATGTAAGTAATAACGAAGTGTTAGTTGAGACACATGCCCTGCACAGTCAGGGAAACTCATTCAGACCAATTTCCTTTTGACAGCAGCATCTGTGCTGCTCAAAACCACCAAGCTAAGTTTCTGTGCCCAGGGAAGCACGGTACACCTCCCGGTCCAGGGAGAGGGTGAAGAAGGTGACTTCAACCTACCTTTATGCCTGGAGGATAACAGCCTGCTGTAGGGGCTGCCTTAATCAAAAGCATAAATTAGGAAGCTCTGAAATCTGCTACGATACACATACAAACCTCTCCTGAGGTTTCTACCCAGCAGCTTCACACCCCACAGCAACTCAGGGTCCCCTTACGGAAACATACTAGAAAGCCCATGCTGATCCCAAAAGCACTCCCTATTCCCTAAAAACTTCAGTCCACATGCTAGAAATACTACTGTATTGATATATGCAGAGATATTAGAGCCTTCTTTACTAACTGGGTAGGAGTGTGACCACCTATGGGAGTAAATTTTCCAAAAAGGTGATATGTAAAATAAATTAATTTCTGTATCTGTTTAGGTTGTTGCCAAATACTGAAGTTTATTATCCAAGTGACACCTGAATCTCATAATTAAAACAGGCCTAGCCAGCCAAATTCCTTAAGTGATCATTAATTAGAGTTTTCAGGGCAGACATCTGATAACTTCATCCCAACAACCTGGAAAGGTGGCAGAATTAGAGACATAAGAGGTGATGAAACATGATTGAAATCCACGGGATGCTTTTAAGTATCTC